>NC_137031.1:23085409-23118355 GCF_032717465.1 Coenobita brevimanus
CATGGCAATAATTTTTACACTGCTAATTTTCCAAGGCACGTTATTACCTTTTATTTCTTATATTCTTACTCTTTCCTGTATTATTATTGTTTCTTACACTATTACAACATTTTCTAAGACACACTGCACGGTGGACTGCAGGTTGAAACTGCAATTTTTAGGTAGTTCACCATCCTCCTTTTAGGCGATAGGAATGAGCTTAGGGACTTTTGTATCACTGGACACTGGGGCCTCCTGGACAGACTGAAGCCATCAGGTGTATACAATATGTCCCTCTCTAGCACCCAAAATAACTCCATCGTAAAAAAAAATAATTAACTGCGAGACTCAATGAACTTTTCTTTTGTAAACCATGCACAAAGTTCCACAACAGTTATCTATTTAGAGACACGTATGCTTTGAGTGACTATGATTCATGAAAATTTCAGAAATCTAATATCAGTATCATCACGTGAACGCGACCCTCTCTAGCAAAAGGAAAAGATTAAAAGTTGGTAATGGGTAGCGACATTGCCTTGCTGATCCATTTTCGATCCATATTCATGTGCGTTTTAGAGGGGGAGCCACATTACCTATTAGCCACGGTCGTTGACCCTGTAGAGGAGAGGAGTTTATTGTCCTTTAGCAGTTCATTTCCCATAGCTCGATGGCAGAAAAAACAATACTGTGACTCCAGCTTCTTTTCACAATAGGCTACTTCTTCGAGATTAGCATTATATTCTTGTGTGAATCTTTTGCTAACTCTCACTGAACAAGACGAAGGATGATAAATTTAGGCCAGATCAGAGTAAAAATAATGTGAGTAGGAACACAGACTAACTCGTTATCAATTCAAGAGTTACATGTGGAAGGGAAACTATGATAATTGTTCCTAGAAGCTAATATATTACCGATTCAACATTTAACTTAAAAATCTTTCCTTCAGTTGTCATGTCAATAGCTTCGTATTATTTGGAAGAATCTCTCTCTCTCTCTCTCTCTCTCTCTCTCTCTCTCTCTCTCTCTCTCTCTCTCTCTCTCTCTCTAACATTTATTACTGGTTCATTTCTTTTTGTCGCTGTCCCTACACACGTAACGAAACAAAAATTATAGGCGCATTAAAGAAACGTATATAAAGTTACATTCTAGCTCGGACAGAAGACTTGGTATCACCTTTTCCATACTGATTTATTTTATATTTACACCTTAACATGTTATCTATTATGCCTCTGGTACTACTATAATTCAAGAGGATACTGAGGTGTTATGGATATAATAAATCACAAAGAAATATGTGTTACTTAGTCTCCAAAACCAGTTTTACAACAAAATTACAAAGGTGATGATGGTGTAGCTAGAGAGATGAACAGAGATCTGTATAGTCGATGGTTGGATCCCTTTGTTATGTGTCTAACCTTGGACAATGACATGATAGTACGTATGTATGTATGTACGTATGTAGCAAAAGACCCAAGCCTGAAATATGCTTTTAGCAAAACTTTGCACACGCAATCGTTTAGGGGTTGAGTAGCTGACATCCAGAGTATGATTCAGACTGATGTGCTCTGACTGTGCTTCGGCCAGCACACCTGCGGGACAAGCCTGAGCGAGCACAACGAGCAAAGGCGCTTGTTTACCCTACTTTCTTAAAATGTGTCAAAATACAACTATTGCCTATCTGCCTATCTATCTATATACTGCCGGAAGACTTGTGCCAATTTTGAAGGGGTGGCCACGAACAAATGGTCTTCCTGTAACTTGTCCTCCTCCTCCACCAAGCTGTCCTGCTCTCAGCTCACATCACCATCATTCTTACAAATGTCCATCCCATCCCTTCATCTCATCCTTGGTTTCCACTCCATCTCCATCCCTCCACCTCAGTCACACACACTCTCCAAGTCAATCACTCAATCTCCATTCTCCTCACATGGCCAAACCATCTCAAAGAGTAATTTTTACACTTCCCAGCTAGTTTTGGGAATTATGATCGAAAACCCAATCGCATTAACCTTCATAAACCATTTCAGTAAAGACAAACAGCCAAGAGCTATGCCTAATTAAGTCGAAATTCTCTCTCTCTCTCTCTCTCTCTCTCTCTCTCTCTCTCTCTCTCTCTCCTACACACACACACACACACACACACACACACACACACACACACACATACGCACACACGCACACACACACACACACACACACACACACACACACACACACACACACACACACACACACACACACACACACACACACACACACACACACACACACACACACACACACACACAACCACACGCACAAAGACACACACACACACACACACACACACACACACACACACACACACACACACAATTGTCTTTCTTCAACTTACTCTTCCCCCTTTTCCACTATTTTATATTATTTCTGCGTATGGTTCGTTCTATATTTCATTCTCTTTCCCGTCTTCCTCTATTTATATTCTCCCTTCACCCTCTCTTGCATGGGCCTCTCGCAATCAGGCAGACAGGCAGAGAGATAGAGAAGATGAAATTAAACGAGAGAGAGAGAGAGAGAGAGAGAGAAAGAGAGAGAGAGAGGGGGGAAAGCAAAACGAAATAGTAGCACAGAAGACAATATTATAAAGGGAAGAGCAAGGACTTAGAAAACCTGATGTATCTGTGAGAAGAGGCTAAAGCAAAGCCACTTTGATTAACCTAGGTGTATTGAGAGCGTTACCTGCAAAGTGAGATATTAACACTCTCAGGTTTCTTTGATTTAGCTGAATATAATCTTCTTGTGTTGCGTCCTAAAGTAATTTCTTTCTACAAAAGGTAACGTCACTCTATAAACGAGTCTTATACCTTTGTTCTTCAAAAGCCACGGTTGTCCTACAAAGCTAACCTCGTCCTACAAAAGCTAAACTTATGCTAGAGAAGCTAAACCCGTGCTAAAAAAGCTAACCTCGTCCTATATAGGCAAGGTCGTTCTGCAAAACTAACCTCGTCCTATAAAAACTAGCAGTCTTGTAACAACTTAGTCCTGTAAATGCTAAGGTCGTCCAACAAAACTAACGTCGTCCTACAATACCTAACGTCGTCTTACAAAAGCTAACGTTATTCCACAAAAGCTCACTTCGTCTCATAAAAGGTAACCTCACCCTCCAAAAGCTAGTTCCATCCTTTGAAAACTAAAATCATCCCACGCCGACGTTTGGGATCCAACCTACTTTGATCAGGACAAAAGATTAGCACTAGAATGGGATGATAACCACAAAGATGTGCTATGGAATTAATGCTAAACCGTAGTATTGTCTAACTCTGCCGACTAAGGGAAATAAGGAGCAAATAGATGAAAATCTCCGCCTAATTAAAATGAATAAGTTGTAGTAAACTGTTCAGAGGATACTATACAATCAATCAATCAATCAATCATTTCCTGTGGCACCCCACGGGATGCATAGGGCCTCAATGAACTCTGTCCACCAATATTTGTCTCTTGCCATCTCCTTCAGGTCCCACCAACACTCCTCTCCTGCTTCTTTTTTCATTGTCCTCAACCAGGTTTCCCTCGGCCTACCTCTACCTCTTCTTCCTCTAGCAATCCACTCTGGCACATCCTGTAAACAACCTTCTTTTCTATATATATGCCCCAGCCACTTCCAGCGAGACAGTCTCACATATTCATTAACTGGTTCCACTCTCGTAATATCCCTTACTCTTTCATTTGTAACTCTGTCTTGCCACTTTACCCCAAGAATCCTTCTCAGTATTTTATTCTCAAATCCTAATACTTTCTGATCTGTTGCAATTGTACTGTACCATGACTCATGCCCGTAAATTAAAATTGGTCTAACCATGGACTTGTAAATTTTCACTTTAGTATGTACCGAAAGCATATTATTATTCCAAACAGATTTCAACATTCCAACAGCTCGCCAAGCCTGTCTAATCCTCTCCTCAATTTCATTGTTTAATGATCCATTAGATGATACAATCGTTCCCAGATATTTAAAGTTTTCTACATTCTTCACAACATTATTCCCAATTACACAATCGATTTGGTTCTCCACGTTCATATTAATAATTTCAGTCTTTCCACAATTTATTACCAATCCCACTTTTTCTCCTTCCTCCACCAGACAATCGAGCACCCTCCGCATCTCGTAAATACTTCCGCAAATCAGTACAATATCATCAGCATAGACCAAATCCATCAGCTTCTTATTTTCTTTCCAGTTAATTCCTGCACCTGTTCTCCTTACAACCTTTTTCATAACATACCGGTAATCCATAACCAAAACAAACAACAATGGCGAAAGAACTCCTCCTTGAATCACTCCTGACCTAACTTGAAATGGATCACTCAAAGAACCACCCACCATTACCTTACAAAAAGTACCTTCATGCAGGCTTCTAATAATATTTACAAACTTTTCTGGTATACCATAGAATCTCATAATTTTCAACATAGCTCCACGTGAAACACTATCAAACGCCTTTTCAAAATCCACAAAACACATGTTAAGTGGCATTTTCATCTCATTAGCTTGTTGCATTAGATGCCTTACAATAAAAATCTGATCATTACAACCTCGACCCTTTCTAAATCCCGCTAGTTCTGCTCTTAAAATTTTATCAATTACTGGCTCTATTCTGTTCAACAAGATTTTGGAAAAGACTTTTGCAACTACAGGTGTCAAAGTTATCCCCCTCCAATTGCCACACACACTTAAATCTCCCTTTTTTGGTATTTTTATAATCACTCCATTTTTCCACTCTTCTGGAATTCCACCATTATCCCAAGCCACATTAAAAAGTTTCAAAAGCGCATTCATCAACTCGTCATTTTCCACCTTAAGCATTTCAGGGAATATTCCATCCTCACCTGGAGCCTTAAAATTCTTTAACTCCTTTATAGCTTTTGCTACCTCTTCCAAAGTTATATCCCCTGTTTCTATCTGCAAATCTCTCTCGGCTGGCAAAATGTCCTCTTCAGCTGAGATTGGTCTATTTAGAACAGATTCAAAGTGCTCTTTCCACCTTCCTTTTATATCCAAATCTTTAGTCATCAAATTACCATTTCTATCTCGTACAGGTATTTCCTTTCTTCTCTTTTCAGTCCCAGTTAACTCCTTTATGGCCTGATACGCTGCTCTTGTGCTCTGACCGTCATTTTTACTTAATTTAATTTCTGTCTCTGTCGCCTTTTCATCATATAGTCTCCTTTTATCAAGTCTAACGAGTCTTTTTACTTCAGAATGTAAACTCCAGTACTTTGCTCTAAGTACTTCAACTACCTGGCCATCAACATGTTGTTCTTCACTTCTTAACTTAGCCTCTTTCCTTTTCTGAATTACATTCCAAGTTTCATCTGACATCCACTTTTTCCTTCTCGCTTTTCCCTTTTTCTTAATAGTAACCTTAGCACTCTCATGCAAAACCTCTTTTACCTCTCTCCACATTTGATTTATATCATTGCCTTCAGATTCCATCAAAGTCTGCAGGACTAGAAACCTGTTTCTACATTCGCACCGAAACTTTTCCCTCGTGCTCTCATCACTTCTCAGCTCATCAAAATCATAATTATTACCTCCTGTACAATTACCATTAACATTTCTCTTAAGTTTTATTTTAATCTTTGACACAACAAGTTGATGATCACTACCTATATCTGCCCCCCTCCTTATGCAAACATCTTGCAAATAACTCCTATGCCTTCTGCTAATTGCAATGTGGTCAATCTGGTTACAATATTTACCACATGGTGAAATCCAAGTAGTCTTATGTATTTTTCTATGCTCAAAGACAGTTCCACCAATTACAAGGTCATTTGCCAAACAAACTTGCAAGTTGCACCCCATTTTCGTTTCTTATACCAACACCCTCCTTACCCATACAATCTTCAAAGCCATCCCTACTACTGCCAACAATCGCATTAAAATCACCAATGCAAACTAACACATCATGTCTTGCCACTCTATTCACTACATCCTGCAGCTTCTCATAAAAGTCATACTTCATTTCATCAGCAGCCTCATTTGTCGAAGCGTACCCTACAACCATATTGATATTACCATGGTCAGATTTTAAACGAGCATAAAGCAAGCGCTCATTAATTGGTTCAAACTCACATACTGCCTTACAAGCATCTCCACTCAGCAGTAAGCCTACTCCTTGGTAATGATTTCCATCACTTCTACCAGAAACCAACATAGTAATATCATCTTCCAAATTCATTTTATCAACTCCAAGCAACCTCGTTTCTGTAAGAGCACAAATATCCATCTTGTATTCCTTGAACACTGAAATAAGTTCTTCCATTTTACCAGCCTGATGGAGAGATCGAACATTCCAGTTTCCTATTCTTAAGGTTCTTTTTGGATTTATGAACTTATTTTTACACCGTGGGATTCTTAGCACCCCCTGCCCACTTAAGGGCTGCACGGGACTGAGGGCCATTGCTTCGTCACCAGAGTTCATCAAGATTTCTTAGGCAGTAAAATATTTTACCCTGGAGCCAATGCCAGTGACTCGCAGGAACCAGACAGTGGAGAGAGGAAAATAACTAAATGAAAGAATGTAGATAAAAGTGTCCCTTTTAGTCGCCTCTTACGACAAGCAGGGAATACTGGGGAAGTATTCTATCCCCTCTTCCCCCAGGGGGGACCTACATAATTCATGCTATTTCTGGACCTCATTCCACTCTTATTTTTTTCTTCCATACCTTCCTTCCTATCATTCCTTCTTCCTTCTTTCCTCCTTCCTCCATTCCTTCTTCCTTCTTTCCTCCTTCCTCCATTCCTTCTTCCTTCTTTCCTCCTTCCTCCATTCCTTCTTCCTTCTTTCCTCCTTCCTCCATTCCTTCTTCCTTCTTTCCTCCTTCCTCCATTCCCTCCGTCCTCCCCATTCATTTTACGCTCCCTTTCTCCTATCAACGATTTGTCAAGAGTGTCCCTTCACATCCACCTCTCTCTCTCTCTCTCTCTCTCTCTCTCTCTCTCTCTCTCTCTCCTGTTCTAAAATATAGAAGACCAATATTAGGCCATACATACGGCAACATCATGAGGCTACGGTGTTGCCATTCAACTGTTTTTCTATTTTTTTTTTTTTTTTTTTTTTTAGTTTCGATATTCAATGATAAAAATATCATAAACATTTCAGTATTACCAATACTGAATTGCTACATATGCAGATGCAGATGCATGTGAATGTGAAAATACATATATTTTCAGTCAGCAGAGTTTTATACACTGGTGGTTTGCTTTATTCACAGATTATTTACACTTGGTTAGTTTCATTCATTGACTGACAAAGTCAGCTACTAAATTAGTTCCTTTAAATTCATTCAGTGTTGGCTATTTGATACTTATTTCCTAGGCAGCCCCCTTCGAGCACATTCATAAAGTGATTTAACTGTACTCATCTACCTAACCTTAAATTCTTGCACATTTTATGAGGAAGTATAGGAGTGATTACCATTTTTTGCCTTTTCAAAGACAGGGCCCACTTTAAGCCGTATTTTTGCCAGACCCTACTTGAACCTGTCCTGTCTATAGGAAACGTTCGTTCCAGTTTTTACGGTGGACGGGCGGAAGCTGGTCTTACACCGTGCTTGAGGTAGCTTAAGGCCAGAGGTATGACGTCATATATATACAAAGTTGACGTATTCTCTTCTGTTATAAGTGTCGTTTTAAATTTTCTCTTTGATTACGCCGTCAATATGTGACTTGCAATGATTCATGATTGCATACACCTGCTTGAAGGAACTGTGGATGCATTCCAGAAATGTATATGCCTTGCACACAGCGGTCCGTTGATTGGAGTGCTTGCAGTGGTCAGCTGATCACAGCTTAGAGAATGTTTTTGTACTGTAACTGAGACTTAGGCCAAAGAGCGATGCCCGGCTTAAGCATCCGGTCTATCAAAAATGCGTCTTATCAATTTGGGCTCCGTCAGATGATTTTGTTCTCTCCTGCAAAACTTCCACCAGCCTTTTTCAAACACCGCTGTACAAATTTTCTTCTCAGCCTTGTCAACGAATACACTGGAGGGAGTGGTGGGTTGCAGAGTACATGTTACTGTCGTCCACCGCATTCCATAGACACACGGGCAGTATAAACATTTAGTGTAAGTGGTTTACCCCAGTACATAAATGCGCTACAGGGCAACTGATTCCCAATATTAACTATTTTTCTCCTATAGTTTCTTTGATTTACTACTGCCCTCCTCTCCACTCCCATACCCTCTCTTTCACTATCCTCCCCTCCTCTCCTCTCACTGCTCTTCCCGCTTTCTCCCTTTCTCCTTTCCACTTCTCTCCCCTCCACGCCCTCCCAGCGCCCCCAATCCCTTTCAGAGAGTTTCATCTGTTTATCTTACCAAATTTCAACCGTCCGGTGGTGAAGTGTTACTTAGTGTCAAAATAATTAACTTCATACAGTTTCCTTTCATCTAGATAAGCATTATCTATGGCTGTCTATCAATAACAATAACTATCCATGTATCTGTTAACATCTATTTATATATCTATATACATAATTATATATATTCAGAAGCAACTAAAAAAAATAATAAAAACTACACACACACTAAGTCGTGTATATATATATATATATATATATATATATATATATATATATATATATATATATATATATATATATATATATATATATATATATATATATATATATATAGTGTGTGTGTGTGTGTGTGTGTGTGTGTGTGTGTGTGTGTGTGTGTGTGTGTGTGAGCACGCTTTTTTCACTAAAAGTATTGTTAACAGTCTAATAAAATACTGTCCCCATCATAAAATAATCTTTCTATCTATATATCTGTATATCAACCTCTTATGTACTGTACTTGTCCCGACCATTCACAATACACATAGATATTTATAAACTCCTTCCATAATTATAAACACTAGTACACACACACATACACACACACATACACACACACCACATAAACAGTACAGGACAAAGACCTCTCTCTCTCTCTCTCTCTCTCTCTCTCTCTCTCTCTCTCCAACTCAAAGCACCACCACACCACTCACATCAGACCATTACCTTAGCTACCCACATCACCCTGAAAAGCACCTGGCATCAATTCTCTTCATGTCACATAAACCATTGTTCACACAAAAAATTCTATCTTATCCTCTATTTTACTTGGCATTTTCTGGAAGCCGGTGAAATAGCACTGTTATGTGGATAAAATTAGTTTAGTGGTTTATATCAGGAGATGTGAGAAATATCATACAAACTGTGTGACAGGCAGTAGGTTTAGGTTAATGTTTGTGTCTGGAGATGCGAGGAACATTCTGGAGATTTGGTCATGTCTTTGATTTTCTTTCTTACTTTAGGAATTAGTTCTTGTCATTATTGTTATTGTTCATTATCATTTTAAGTACATTATTGACTAGAAAATGTGCATTCTCTCCTAGAATATGCATTATTGTACAAGAAAATGTGAGTTCTCTCCAAGGCCCTAGAAAATTCTGAGCTGCACTAGTAGGTGGAGTCTTGAAGGGGGGCGTATTTAAAAAGACCGTCTCGTCGCCAAGACAATTTAGTCAGTGAGCTAATGAGTAACAGGGTTTTGTGTGCAGCATCCAGTCAGTGGTAGTTAGTTTGCGAAGGCAGCATGTCAGATAGCGATGATGGACAGTCAGTGGACAGTCAGACTGAGTCAGTCAATGAGCCAGTGGTGCATAGAAAGTGACAGAGTCACTAACAGAATGCGTTAGACAATGAAAGCCAATCAGTGAAGGATGGAGTAGTCAGTCTGAGAGTCAGTAAGTCAGAGTCGGTCAGTAAACAGACAGTGAGTGAATAGTAGTGGGGGATGACGGAGGTAGCATTGGTGAGAAAAGTCACGGTGTTTTGCAAGAGTACCTCAGCTATGCCAAGAAGGAATAAAACACTGAAATGTTCAGCGGCTTTTGATTAACCGTCTGGCCTCTCTACACATTATCATCGATGTATCAGTGAAATCCTATAGTTGTAACAGTTGGTGTCATGAATGTTGATACATACTGAGAGACGGTGGCACATGAACCGGCTGTCAAAGCTGCTAACATAACTCTGGCTGATATATTTACAATGTTGAGAGAACAGCAAGAAAAAAATGTGTCAACAAGAAATGCAAGAACAAAACAGTAATATACTTGCAGTGTTAAGAGCACAGATAGGAAAAAAAATATCAAGGAGCACATTATGAAGAACAAAATTAATATTGGGAAGCACAGTAAGAACAAAAGAAACAGTTGGAAAGACATAAAAAAAAAAAAAATACTGGGAAACACAGCAAGAAAACAAAAATACTGGGAACAAGTGCAAGAAGAACGAAAGGAAGATAAGCTCACAGTGCTGAGAGCACATTAAGAAAAACAAAAGCAAAAAATAACAGAATGAGAAATGCCCAAGTATAACATTATACAAGACTAGAGGAAATGTTAAGTGGGAACGACAGGAGCTTCACCAGTTCTGAGAGAGGTTGGAGGACGGGACTTGGAAACTGAAGCAACAAAAAGGACGGTGAATAGGTAACCAAAATATTTTGCACACATGAGGTCCAATGGTTGAGAAAACGAGAGAGTTTTTCAGACACATGATTCAGTTAACATATTGCCTCAAAAAGTATGCCATCCAGAACGTGACGATTTACACAGTTTCAAGTGATAATGAGTACCAAGGACAACATTTGCCCTTGTAATTACAAAGTGCCCCATATATCACAATGCCATCTGCATTTCAAAATGATACATGTGGTAAGATGGTTGATACTTTTTTAACTGACTGTACAGCAAGGTAACGAGAAAAAGCGACCAGATAAGAGAAGCGATGGAAGAGAGCTCCTGTACAGTGGATGATAAAGTGAGAAATGAAATATAATACATGAGTAACAGGGTCAAGTTCTTGAACAGTGAGTGACTGAGGGTCAGCATCCAGCACACCCCTTAGGTGTCAGTGACAGGTGCACAGAGGGGAGTGGTAAGATTAATAGAGTTGCATTCCAATGGTCCTCGACACAAGATCAAAGACGACTTTGGTGTAGCTGAATATGGTCGGTCATCAGCAATTTCCACAGACTTTACAGCGGCTGTGTGGAATTGCAGAGCGTTGTGCTGGGCTTGGGACACCGCTGGGTGTCAGGATGCAGCAGGAGGAAAGGAAGAGACCCTGTCCATATGTGTTGTTGACGTCGGGGACCCCCTGCATCTTGGGTTTGAACTGCCTGATGTCGTGCCACTGCCTGCTTGACTTCCGTTCAGTGCAAATGCTGCTAAGAGGGAGGAGTGTTCTGCTGAGTGCTTAGAAGCATGGAAGTCTACAAGTGACCACAAGACAGCCTACATTTATCTTTCCTGGGTCAAGAAATGCTGCTGCCCTGCAAGATCTACAACACACAGCACATTGCCCAGGGATTGGTGGAGCACAAAATCCATGGCATGATAGAAGAGAGGGTGATGGTGGGCAGGACTCTAGTAGACCTTATGGCAGAGGAAGTACCCGTTGTCATAGCCAACTTTTCACCTCATCCTGAGAAAATACATCAAGACACAATTCTGGGGTTGTGTTAAGAAGTTGATCAGGAGCCACCAAGCAGATTATCCAAGAGGAATATGGGTAAGCCTCAGGAAAAAGTACCTGCCTATTTGTAGGATCTGTTTGTCAGAAGTGCCCAGTGTCTGGAGAAACCACAGATGGAGCAGCTGGAGGGGCTCTTGGTGAAGTATACTGATGTATTCTTCACAGGAGACCTGGTCCTGGGAAGCTCACTCAGAGTGGAGCCGAGGACCTGCTGGACACCGGAGATTAAAGGAGGACCGAGAAGAATGACAGCGTTGACAGAACTGGAGGTCCAGTTCTTCACTCTGTGGGACTTGAGCAACAGAGTTGATGGTGACTACCTGCTTGTCTTGAAAGTTTTTTGTGTATATAATTGTATATAGGTAGGAAGTGTTGGTTTATTTGGGAACAACACAGTTTTGAGGGAGGGGCAGTGCTATGCTAGTAGGATTAGGCTTGTGGTTTATATCTGGTGATCTGAGGAACATTCTAGAATAAACTGTTATGTCACAGGTTTAGGTTAATGTTTGTATCTGGAGATGTGAAGAATATTCTGGTGATTTTGATAGGTCTGTTTAATTTTGTTCTCTCTTACATTAGGAATTATTTTTATTCATTATTGTTATTGTCCATTCTTGATTTAAGTACATTATTGCATGAAAAAATATGAGTGTTCTCCTAGGCTCTGGAATATTCTGGGTTCAGGAATATTCTGGGCTCAGGAAGTAAGTACAGTTGGGGCATGGGTTGTTTAAAGACAACCTCATGCTGTCAAGACAGTTTAGTCTGTGAGCCAATGAGTAATGGCCAGTTTTGTGTGAGACATCCAGTCAGTAGCACTGAGACTGTGCAAGGTAACCACTCAGAGAGGAGTGACAGCCAGCCAGCAGACAACCAGAGAACCAGTCAGGGTCAGTGAAGGACAGGAGAGTGATAGAGAGTTAGTGGCAGTTAGTGAGCCAGACAATGAGAGCTATTCAGTGATGGACAGAGTAGTCAGTCAGAGAGTCAGTGTGAGTCAGTCAGTCAGTGAACAGAGAGTGAGCGAGTTGCAGTGAGAGAGGATGGAGGTAGTGTGGGAGAGAAAAGTCAGTGTTTTGTGGCTATAAGACACCTGTGCCTAAAAGGAATAAAAGCTTGACATGTTCAAAGGCAACTTATTACTTGCCTGGCCTATTTATGCGTCGTTCTCGACGTAGCAGCGAAACCCTACTGGCTTAACAGTAACGGAAGATTAGTAGGATATCATTATTCACAGGAGGTGGGTGCGAGTGAACAGAGAGACAGACAGACAGACAGACAGAGACAGAGACAGACAGACAGTCAGACAGACAGACAGAGACATAGTGACAGACAGACAGACAAAATTGTTGTAGATGCAAAGATAGAGTATGAGAGGCAGCCACAAAGACTGAGGTTGAGAGTTAAAGACCGAGAAGCAATCATCAGAAGCCTATATATTTACATATGTACCTGACTATCTATCTATATATCTCTATATATGTGTATCTATATATTTATCTATATCTATCTGTCTACTGATTTATCCATATCTGTCTATCAATCTATCTGTCTATCTATATCTATATCTATCAATCTAGCCATCTGTCTATCTATATCTATATCTATCAATCTATCTATCTATCTGTCTATCTATCTATATGCTCTGAATATTATGGTGGTCCACGAATATACAGACGAACAATTAGCTGCCTAATTCATATGCACTCACGCCTTTGGTTTTTTCCTTTTTGATAAAACATCAGCCGTAGAAAATTTCATAGAAATCTGCTGATATTTAGGGGTCGCTCACGGCCCCAGAAGTTATTCATCTTGGAAGCATCGGGGTCCACACCTGTAAAACAGCTATTATCTGCCCGTAGGCGGGGCTGTCACGGGCGCTACCCTGCCCATTGTCGCCCAGTTACGAAAGAGACTTCTTTTATTCAGGAAACCCCATCCTGTGATCAGCAAGAAGTCGAAGCAGGAATTGCAACTGATCATCATAATGCATTTGTCACCCAATGAATTGTTCAATGAGGGCAGCTCCCCGTTCTGCATTATCATTATCTACCATCATGTTCCTGAGAAGGGAAAGACGAGAGGAAGGAGTAGTTGCAAGAAGAGTGGAAAGGTTACAAGAGGATGAGAAAAAGGCAGAGTATAAGAGAGAAGTGGAGGAACGATTGGCCAAATATGAATTGGAGCAGATGGGGAGATGTGGAAGGTGTGTGTAGCATATTTACAGAAGAAATATGTGCAGCATGTGATGTGGTGTGTGGAAGGAAGAGAAGACGGAGGGGGTGCAAGGAACAGCATGGTGGACTGAAGAGGTGAGACAGGCTGTGGCACAAAAGAAGAAAGCATACAATGAATGGATGAGAAATAGGGGCGTGGAAGAAGTTGAGAGGCGGAAGAGAGAGTTATATGTAGAAAGAAAGAGAGAGGTGAAAAGATTAGTAAGAGAGAGTAAGAAGAGAATGGATGAGGAATTTGGAAGGAATTTGAGTGTAAAGTGGAGGGACTGTAAGAAAATGTTCTGGAAAGAGGTGAAAAGAGTAAGACAGGGTGGAAGTGAAGTTAGCAGGGGAGTGAAAGATAAAAATGGTAGATTACTAGTGGAGAAGGGAGGAAAAAGTGAGCAAATGGAGAGAACACTTTAAGGAATTGTTGAATATAGAGAATGGAAGTAATGCGAGTATAAGTGGCTGGGGAATGGCTGGGAGAAGGAGGGAGGTGAGAAGACAGGAAGAAATCAGTAGGATAGAAGTTGTGGAAGCAATGAAGAAAAGTTAAATCGGGGAAAGCCCCAGGAACTGATGGAGTGTGTGGGTGAAATGCTGAAGCATGGGGGAGAGATAGTAGTAGAATGGATGTGGAAGATGTGCAGATTGGCCTGGGAGGAAGGTAGAGTCCAGGAAGATTGAAAGTCAGGTATAATTATTCTCTTGTACAAAGGAAAAGGGGAAAAAGAAGTGTGTGGTAATCATAGGGGCATTTGTCTTCTTAGTATAATAGGAAAAGTGTATGGTAGGATACTTATTGACAGAGTTAGAGAAAGAACAAAGAAATTAGTTGGAGAAGAACAGGGAGGCTTTAGGAAGGGAAGAGGTTGTGTCGATCAAACATTCATTCTTAGATCCTTAGTGGAAAAGTTTCTAGAGAAGGGAAAGAAGTTGTATGCGGCTTTCATGGATTTGGAGGAAGCATATGACAGGGTGGATAGACAAGGATTGTGGAAAGTGTTAAGAATATATGGAGTAGATGGGAATTTGTTGAATGCTGTGGAGAGTATGTACGATGGTGCGAAGGCTGCAGTGCGTGTGGATGGTAAACTAAGTGAATTTTTCTCTTTAAAAGTTGGGTTGAAACAGGGATGTGTCATGTCTCCATGGTTGTTCAATCTGTACATGGATGGGGTAATAAAAGAGGTACAAGGTAGGGTAGTGGATGTTGGAGTGGCCCTGGTGAGAGAGGATAGTGTTTGGAAACTCCCTGTACTGTTGTTTGCAGATGATACTGTGTTGTTGAGTGAAGACGAAGGGAAGCTGCAAGGCTTGGTGGATGAGTTTGGGAGAGTGTGTAAGAAATGGAATCTAAAGGTGAATGTAGGGAAGAGTAAAGTGATGGTCTTTGAGAGAGGTGAAGTCAGTGAATGTACAGCGAGGATAGATGGTGGGGAATTGGAAAATGTGAGTACGTTTAAGTACTTGGGGAGTGTGATGAGTAAGGATGGAGGTTTGGAGGGGTGAAGTGCTTGAAAGGGTACAGCAGGGAAGAAAGGTTGCTGGTTCTTTGAAAGCAGTGATAAGAAACAGGGAAGTGAGCATGGAAGTGAAAAAGTTACTACATGACAGTATTGTGATACCAACTCTAACGTATGGAAGTGAAGCGTGGACGTTGTTGGAAGGACACAAGTCAAGAGTGAGAGCAGTGGAAATGAGTTATTTAAGAGGAGCCTGTGGAGTCACATGGAGAGACAGGCTGACGAATGAGGATATAAAGGAGCATTGTGGTGTGGATGTGGATGTGATAGGAAGCGTCAGGAGGAACACACTGAGATGGTTTGGCCATGTGGTGAGGATGGAGGGTGAAAGACTGACGAAGGGAGTGTATGTGAGTGAGGTGGAGGGGGGAAGAGGGAGGGGAAGCCGAGGATGAGATGAAGGGATGGGGTGGAGAGGTATATGAGAGGGGGGTGTGAGTTGGGAACAGGGCAGTGAAATGGCGGGGGACAGGGCGACTTGGAGGCGATTTGTTTGTGGCCACCCCAAACGGGATTGAGGCGTCTGGCAATAGATAGATAGATTGATAGATGTTCCTGACTTTAATTACTGCTTCCTGAAACTCCTGATGGTGTTTCCATGTTTCAGGATCTTCATCCATGAAACTGCATTTCAAGATGAGTCGTTCGAATAGTTTGCCTGACCTGTGTCATTACCGATGGAGTCTGCAAAGGCCCATTTTAAACACTCTAACTCCCTTTCCCTCTCTCACATCGAATTCACCATTGCACGTTTTTGGTCCAGGGAAACAGCAGGATAAAACAGTGCCGGAACCACCAGTTCCTGTGACAGATATCACAGGTGTCTCAAATTTCATGGATGCAGCTTTGGTGATATTCACGTTCCTGTATGACTGCAGTGCCTTGAGAAACTGAAGATCGGTGGTTGCAGCATTTGATGCCAGTGATGCTTGAATCCATGCCTTCAACTAGATTTTCACTGCGAGCTCACTTACTTCCGTGATGCTGATATTTTCTCGTGTTAACAGGTTGGCCATTTGGTCTCGGAGAAGTCTCATCTTCAGCATGTACAGTAAAATACTTTGCTCATCCAGCCGGCATGGTGCATTGCATCAGGGCACTTGAAAGTATGTCCATTCAGATGACCACCAAGATAAAAGGCGGAAAGCTCCAAGAATTCTTGGTAAACACCTCGGAAAGACTCGTTCGTTAGATGCTCTTCAGTGAACCTCAAGATTGTTTCTCTCCCTGCTACAGTTATTTTTCTCTCTGCTACAGTTATATCCCCCCCTTCTAATCCTGTAAGAAGCTCCCTTGATCGATACAGTCCCACTTCTCCTAAAACTTCTTTAACATCAGGATATGAGGTCCTTATGAAGGTCCGTCGCAAACTCTGAAGACCTGCCACGACAATAGCCAAAATATGGAGTTTGCATGCTAAGCTGAGGAGATATTTTTCCATCTTCCTTTCCAGATGCACACAAGCTCCATTCAGATGACCAGTGCTGGCAGCAGTGGTATCAATGCACATTCCGATGATATTTAGGGAGACACCCCAATCTTTCAAGCAGGCCATACAGGACATTAGCCTGCATTTGGCCACTCCTTGAGGCAAGTTTTGGGATAGCCAGGAGCTGACACTGGCTATCAAAGGAGGAAACTAGAACAGGAAGGCGATTTACATGTTCTATACGATTCACAAGCCCTGTCAGCAAATTCCTGTTCCAATGAACAATAAGCAGACCACAAGAACTGAAGTTTTTTCTTATCTCTAAGGCGCGTTGGCTGTGATGAAGTTCACGCTGTCTTCTGATTGTTGACCGACTGATGTTAAATTCTTGGGGACTGTGACCGAGTGAGTACGCAACTTCAGTGAGGATGTAAGTTGTCTTTCTGCTTGACATATCAGTCCGATTCTAGTCAGTGTAAAAGTCTGGGGTTAAAATTTTCTTCAGTCAGTTCCTTTTGGATTGGCTAGCAATTCCAGATGGTCTTGCACCTTCTTCCTCCGACGATGATGATTCCCCTGTGCTTGCTCACCTTCAGACGAGGACTCCAACTCAACTGTCGCTGATGCTGCAGCTAAATCTTCCTCCATTCTCTTCTTCCTCTCGTCTTCAGCTCTCTTTCATTGCACTGCTGCTCTCACTCTCTTTGTAGTTGCTGTATCCACTGTAGCTTGATACTTCCTGTCCTCCCGGCCTCTATTGGAACCTTCAACAATTCCTTGTTTTCTGGTTGTTTAATAAGGTTCACTGCATTGCCGTGGGAGACATCGAACAAACAGGTGAGCTCACTCTTGAAGGCTCCTTCTTTTTCTTCTTGGGTTGGAGTGCAGCACAACATGTTCTTCTTCAGACCCTGCCACTTTTGATGGAAGTTCAAAATCATTTTTATTACGTGATCCTTCCTCCTATTGCGGATGGAAGCACGATTCCAGAAGGCTTCCAGTTATTGCCAGACCTCTTTGGCGTTCTCCTTTGTGCCCCTTTTCAAGGTGGTGTGGTGATGGAGAAAGACTCCAAGAACCTGCCAATTTGATGGTAGTTTGCTTGCTCCCCAGTAATTCCTGGTCAGGATTGTCCATGAAATAAAATCCATGATTCTTCTTATACATTATAACATTCTTTAATGCTCGGTCTCAGTTGCCTGTGAATAAAATAAGAAATAAGTTTGAGTCATCGGCGTTTCAGCGTTAGTGTTCACTGAACACGCCTAGGTTAGGTTAGGTTATTTTACGTGCTACATTACGTAATCTATCCCAGCGTGTTTTGATGACCCTTAATGTTATGCTAACTGGTTCAAATTCGTACAGACATGTTTGTATGACAAAAGGAAAAGATATAAGATGTAGGAACGAAGATTCTTAGAAATTTGTATTTTTGGATCCCCCTATTACATACACATAAACACACACACACACACACACACACACACACACACACACATATATATATATATATATATATATATATATATATATATATATATATATATATATATATATATATATATATATATATATATATATATATGTGTGTGTATATATATATATATATATATATATATATATATATATATATATATATATATATATATATATATATATATATATATATATATATATATAAGGTTTGTAATCCTACTTTCAATCTTACCCACCCCAGTCCTTGAACAAATTGATCCACAATCTTATATATTCTCCTTCCGTCTCTTGCACACAACAATACATATTCCCTCTTTTGCACTCTCATTCTTATCTACTCCCATGCATATACCCCATCCATAGTCCCACTCTCTCACATTCACTTCTCGCCATTTGGTCCCAGTTAATCCACTTATGTCCACTTTTGCACCCTGGAAGCACCTGTACAATCTCTCTCTCTCTCTTTCACCTTATCATTCGCATCCCTTTTATTCTATGCTGCAACCCGTACCATGTCTTTTGCTCGGTCCTTGGTCGTCACCTGTTGGTCAGTCCTGGTCCGAGGCTTCTGGTTTGTATTTTTTAGTTATTTGTTTTCCAGGGAGGGGCAGTAACCCTCTGCCAACTCACTTGTTGACACGTAGGGAACACATGTTGTTTGGTTATTAGGTTACCACCACTCAGCGTTAATGATTTCCTGGTTTGCAGGAGATCATTTGGCTTTCCACTCAGTGTAAGGTTACCCTGAAATAGACAACTACTACACTACAGTGAATGGATAATGGGACCCCCCACCGGCCCTAGCCAGTGTTAGTAAATTAGATTCGTAGGTTTAGTGGATTTGAAGGATCCATTTCACCTCTTCCATAGCGATTTATTCTGCACATCTCACCACAATATCCTCTTACATTTTACTGGTACCAAAAGTATCGACACTTAAATGATACAACCTACACACAAGGCATTGTTAATGTGTATGAACATAAGATTATAAAAAGAGAGGATTGCAGTAGGCAAGTTGACCCTTGCTAGGTAGTTCCTACAAAAGTAACTAAACTACTATAATAGGACAAGGTCAGCAATAAAGAGGGCTTTCCTCGCCACACTCAACCCTCCAGCAGAACCCGGCAGGACAAACTAAGAAGGAACACAACGCTGTAAAGGAAAATGTAGCAGGCATTATATAGGAAAGTTCAACAGGAGAAAACAGACTGTCATACTGTAATGTGAAAAGGAAAAGGAAAAAATCAGTGTCGGTTATAAGAGTATTTGTACCAAACCCTTACTTGTTATATGCCTATCTAAATATGCTTAAAACTTTTGGAAGGAGCAGCAACCACATCACTAGCTTGCTTATTCTAGTCGTCCACTACTTTATTTCCAAACCAATTTCCACCCATTGCCTTACTAACACAGAATTTATCTAGTCCGAATCCATTGCTTCTAGTTCCATCCAGTATGGTCACTTTAAGTACCCTAATGTTATCTTCCTTATTTATTCCTTTCATCCACTTAAACTCCTTGATTAAGTATCCTCTTATTCTACGCCCTTCTAGTGAGTGCAGTTAGTTTTCTCAGTTCGTCTTCATATGAAAGGCTCCGTGCATCGTGTATCATTTCTGGTATATTTCTCTGTACATTTTCTAACGAAATTATATCCATTCTATAGTAAAAGAACCAAAATTGCACGGTATAATCTAAATGCGGGCTTACTAATGCAACATAAAGTTGTAATAATATTTTAGATAGCCTATTGCTTACATTTCGAGAAGTATATCAGGGCCCTATGTCCTTTATATCATGCACTGATACACTGTTGCTTTGGTTTAAACCCTTTACTAACCGTGACTCCTAGATCTCTCTTGCATTCTGATTTAGTAATTTCTTTACTAAGTTGTATCTAATATCAAAGGTGGTCTTGCCCCCATTATGTACTTTTACATTTATCTGTGATAATTCCATTTGTCTTTTTTTTTTTTTTTCAGTTTGGACAATATATTGAGGTCTTTCTGGGGGTTAACACAGCCGTCAGATGAGTTAATGTTACGTCATATTTTTGTGTCATTAGTAACGGTGCTACTACTGCTTGTGATTCCTAAGTCGGCTCAATCCGACTTATGGACCCTAACTCAGAAAAACACCTATACAACTCCCTCTGGACATGCATAGCACCCATTTAAGACCCAAATCACACCAATAAGGGACATAAAATACTGAAATAAATGCAAAAGAAGCATAAAATGAGGTTTTTGAGGTAGGTTCATGCAACATTAAACATTCTGGGTACTTACAAGTCCCTGGCTCCTGGACTGGTAGTTATGGACCCTAACCTAGCCTAACTCAGAAAAACACCTTCCTACTGCACATGCATAGCACCTAAGACACAGCATAGTCACACCAATAAGGGACATAAAAGAGTGAAATGAGGTGCTTGAGGTAAGTATAGTATGGAAAATACAGTAGAGTACAGTATGAAACATTCTGCCTACTTACAGCAAGTCCATGGCCATCTCGATGAATAACCGCCTCCTCTCGGACTCTGACAGTAAGAAGGATTTCCTGAAGCACTTCCAGTACACTGTTCATGAAGTCTTGCACTGAACTTTGTCATTCGCACTCAGAAGTCCATTCTCTTCACAGTGCGCACTCTTGTCTAACTTATGCTCCATTGTAACTTAATAAGTGTTGCACTCTGCACTTTAACTCTTTCCACTCTTATAACCACTTTCTAAAGCAAAAACACACAAGTCTATTTACGTTAAATTTAGTTCAAAAATTGTCTTTTCACTCACAACGGTAAATCCTTAACACAATGCACTGTTTTTTTCACTGCACAACACTGTGAATTCCCGTGTGGTCCAGTGGAGAAGTTCTTGGCGTCTATTCACTGTCAGAGTCCGAGAGTATCGCTGGCAGGTGACCTAGGGGTGCGTCGCTGGGTCGTGGTGATGGCGTATCCACTGCAGACGACTCTGAAGACAGACGCAAACTCACGTCGAGCGGTGACTCTGCCGTGGCTGATGTGCTGAGCTGTGGGTCGGAGCATGACGGCCTGTCTTGGGGAGGCAACGGAGTGGAGCCAGGGCTGGGCACAGCGGGGGTCACGGGCCTGAAAAAACTGTCAATCGTTGATTGACGCAAGAAACGACGATTCTGACGATTGATGATGCGCCGCCTGAAAGCACGCACTTCCTCCACAAGTCCCAAGGGCCCCATCTCCCTGTTCCAGTCCTGGTGTTCCAGGTAGTCCAGAACGAACTCTAGGTGCTCCCGGAGTGCACTCAGCTTGGGGATGGCTGGAGTTGTGTCATGCTGAGAGGAGTCTGCATCATTGTCGCCGTCCTCGTCGGAATCTTCAAGCTGGGTACTGACACCTGCAACTGAAGATGCGATCTCGATATCAGACAATGTCTGATACCCAGGATCGCCCTTGTCGTCATCCAACCACTCACGCACATCGTCCACATCAACATTGTTGCCATGCGTACATAGACGTGCATGGAAGTCATCCACGTCAAAACCTAGGAAATCGTACTCCACATCCGTTCTGAGAAGCAGACGAGACCAACCATTTTCTAGAGTCTTGACAGGGATTTCCTTCCATGCACTGGCCCAGTTGTAGATTGCAGACTTGATGTTGTAGCGGCGAAGGTTTTCCAAAGTCCGCTGGCCTCGCATGTCCTGTCCCTCCCTGCGCTCATCCTCATCCTCGAGAACAACCATCACCTCGTCCAGGAACTTCCTTCGGTACAGCCTCTTCGTTGCCACAATCACTCCTTGATCCATTGGTTGGATGAGAGCAGTCGTATTAGGTGGCAGAAACATGCACCTAATCAGGCCATTCTCAGCCACCAAGTCCTTGTCGCACAGGTGGGCAGGTGCATTGTTGAGGAGAAGGAGGGCCTTTACCTGGTTGCATGGGATTCCCAGCGTCTCCGTCTGGTAATGTATGACCTCCTTGACGAAATGGCGGTGGAACCAGTCTTTGAAGATCTGGACTGTAAACCATGCCTTCAAAGAATGGTACCAGACGACAGGAAGGACATCCATCCCCCCACGAAGACACCGAGGCTGCTTTGCACGGCCAACAATAATGGGCTTAAGCCAGTGCATGCCGTTAGCATTGGCACAACACAAAGCAGATATCCATTGCTTGGAGAGCTTGCGGCCAGGTTCATGCTTCTCCGTCTCCTCGGCTAGAGTGTTCGTTGGGAAAGAGCGATAGAATAAGCCAGTTTCGTCAGCATCGTAGACTTGACCGAGAGTGAGGCCCTCCCTGTCGATCAAGCCCTTCACCTTGTGCCGAAACTCGTCAACTCCATCCTCGTTAGCGTCCAAAGCTTCACCATGACCTTTACAGTTAGTAAGGCTATGCTGTAACTTAAATGCGAAGAGCCAACCCTCGGATGCCTTGAAGTCTAGGGCGTCGTGAAGCCTGGCGAACTTCTCAGCAGCAGCCTTCAGCTCCATACCACGTACCATCACACCAGTAGCACGTTGCTGTCGTTACCAAATCAACGTCGAGCAGTCGACTTCAGCAAACTTGGGAGTAAACATCACCTTCCTCTCCACGTTGTAGTTGCTTCTTAACGAGAAGTCAGCCGTGTACTGCATGAGTTTGTTTCGGGATCTCTTAATATCAAACAAAGTAGATCGGGCCAGGTTGAACTCGCGGAGGATGCGGGAAGAAGACCACCCCGCATCTACTTTCTCCAATATCTCCCGTTTCTTCTCCAGAGTCAACACCACTCTCTTCCTGTTCTCAGGTGGCAGGGCCATCATCACACACATGAAGGAGAGGCACGAGAGCAGCAGGAGTGCATGCAGCAGGTAAGGCACCACCACAAAAGCGAGCATGTGGGCAGCCGTGACAACGAGCGTGCACTTGCGATGAGAGACAGGCGGAAAGTGATGCAGGGGCGCTCTAGTGGACGTCGGAGGAATGACGCGCCACAACAAAGATGTCCCGTGCCCCGTACGCCAAGTTCAAATTACGGTCAGGAAAAAAGTTTTTTTTTTTTTATTCTTTGCGGTTTTCGGACCATTTTGGGAATATTGGATCCTGGGACGATTATGTCCGGTTAATGGGGATGTTCGGATAGTGGGCATTCGGATATTAGAGGGATTTATATATATATATATATATATATATATATATATATATATATATATATATATATATATATATATACCCCCCTTGGGGTAGGGGGGTTTCAAGAATACTCCCCCAGTATCCCTGCTTGTCGTACGAGGGGACTAAAAGGGTTGGTGGTGGGTTAGTGCCCCACCCCGTAAAAAGGCCTAACTAAAAAAACATGTAAAGCGCCTTGAACCTGGACGGACTGTACGTTGACGACTAAGGAACGGACAAAGGACATTCTGAGGGTGGGAACATGGAATGTGAGAGGAGTGAATGATGAAGCAAAAGAGAGATTGTTCAGGTGCTTGAGGATGCAAAAGTGGATATATGTGGATTGACTGAAACTAAATGAAAAGGTGAAAGGATGAGAGAATGGGAATATAGTTTAGGTATATGTGTGGGAGTCAATGAGAATGAGAGGGTAAGAGAGGGAGTATGTCTGATGATAAGCAAGAAGTGGAAGGAGAATATAAGAGAGTATGGAACAGTGGGTGCAAAGATTGTATGGGTGAAGATGAAAGTAGGTATACAAGCGTGGGCGATTGTATGTGTGTATGCTCCGACAGAGGACCGAGTGGCAAGAGTGAAAGATGAGTTTTGGGCGAGAGTAGAAGCATGTATGGACAAGTTTGAGAGGAGCGAGAGAGTGCTTTTGATTGGAAACATGAATGGTAAAGTTGGGAATGTACGAGTGGATGGAGTGCTTGGTCAGCAGGGTGTGCCAGGTGAAGTAGATGGGAATGGTAGTGCTTTGGTGGACATCTATGCATCTAAGGGGTTGGCAATAGCCAACACCCACTTTCGTCATAAGATGATCCGCCAGTATACATGGAAAGTAATGAGGAGGATGGATGATGAACTTGCTGAACGAAAGGCAATGATAGACTACGTGTGTGTGGATGAGCGAATGAGAAGACAAATGTTGGAGGCAAGAGTGTGGAGAGGGTGGGGGAATGGAGTCTCGGACCATCACTTAGTAATGGCCAAGGTAAAGCTGCAAAGAAAATGGTTGAGGAGACGAAGGGGAAGACAGGAGGAAGCAGCTCCTGTGAGAAGAGTGGAGAATTTGCAAGATAGTGAGACAATGACAGAGTATAAGAGCATAGAGGAAGAAAGATTGGGAAGGTATGAGCTAGAGCAGATGAAAGGAGTGGAAGACGTATGTAAGATATTCACGGAAGAGATAGGCGCAGCATGTGAGGCGGTTTGTGGGTGAGGAGGAGATGCAAGGGTGTGCAAGGGACAGCATGGTGGAACAAAAGAAGAAGGCATATAGTGAATAGTTAGCGAGTAGAGGAAGGGGAGAAGATGAGAGAGAGAAGAGAGAGGTATATGTGAGCAGGAGAAGGGAGGTTAAGAGACTGGTGAAGGAGAGTAAGAAGAAAGTGGATGAAGAGTTTGGGAGGAATCTGAGTGTGAAATAGAGGGAGAGTAAGAAATTGTTTTGGAAGGAGGTAAAGAAAGTAAGGCAGTGTGAAAGGGGAAATAGTAGGGGAGTGAAAGATAGGAATAATAGATTGTTGGTGGAGAAGAGAGAGAAATTGAGGAGATGGAAGGAGCACTTTGAGGATTTGTTGAATGTAGAGAGTGAGAGCAGTGCAAGTATAAGTGGTTGGGGAATGGCTGGGAGAAGAGATGAGAAGAGGGAGGGAAGAGATCAGTAGGGCGGAAGTAGTGGAAGCGATGAAGAAGATTAAGTTGGGAAAGGCCCCAGGAATTGTTGGAGTGTGTGGTGAAATGCTGAGTTATGGGGGTGAGATTGTTGTGGAGTGGATATGGAAGTTGTGTAGATTGGCTTGGGAAGAGGGAAGGATTCCAGAGGACTGGAAATCAGGTATAATTGTTCCTCTATACAAAGGAAAAGGGGAAAGAGAAGTCTGTGGTAACCATAGGGGTATTTGCCTTCTTAGTGTGACTGGTAAATTATATGGTAGAATACTCATTGATAGGGTTAGTCATATGACTGAGGAGCTAGTTGGAGAAGAACAAGGGGGCTTTAGGAAGGGAAAAGGGTGTGTAGATCAGATATTTGTTCTAAGATGTTTAGTGGAGAAGTATCTAGAGAAGGGTAGGAAAGTGTATGCTGCCTTCATGGACTTGGAGAAAGCTTATGACAGAATAGATAGACAAAGTATGTGGAAGGTATTAAGAATATATGGAGTGGTGGGGGAAATTGCTGAGTGCTGTGAAGAGTATGTACGAGGGAGCTAGGGCTACGGTGCGATTGGATAGTAAGCTGAGTTCTTTGATCTCAATGTGGGACTGAAACAGGGTTGTGTAATGTATCTATGGTTGTTTAATGTATACATGGATGGGGTTGTAAAGGAGGTGCAAGGTAGGGCAGTGGATATGGGGGTGGCTCTATTGAATGAGGGTGAGATTTGGAAGATTCCAGTGCTGCTGTTTGCTGATGATACAGTATTGTTGAGTGAAGATGAATGGGAGTTGCAAGGTTTGGTGAATGAATTTGGGACAGTGTGTAGGAGGAGGAAGCTGAAAGTTAATGTAAACAAAAGTAAAGTTATGGTGTTTGAGAGGAATGACGTCACAGAGTGTACAGTGAGGTTGGATGGTGAGGATATGGAGAATGTGAGTGCATTCAATTACTTGGGTAGTGTGATGAGTAAGGATGGAACTTTGGGGGATGAAGTGCGTGAAAGGGTACAGCAGGGAAGGAAGGTTGCTGGTTCACTGAAAGCAGTGATGAAAAATAGGGAGGTGAGTATGGAAGCTTAGAAGTCACTGCATGATAGTACTGTGATCCCTACCCTGACCTATGGAAGCGAGGAGTGGATCTTGCAAGAGGGGAACAAGTCAAGAGCGAGAGCAGTGGAATGAGTTACTTGAGAGGAGCATGTGGAGTGATATGGAAGGACAGGTTGACGAATGAAGAAGTGAAGGAACCTCGTGTGGTGGATGTGGATGAAGATTAGGAGAAATACACTGACGTGGTTTGGACATGTGGAGAGAATGGAGAGTGAAAGACTGACTAAGAGGGTGTATATAGGTGGGGTGGAGGGAGGGAGAGGGAGGAGTAGACCGAGGATGAGGTGGAGGGATGGAGGAGAGAGATATATAGGGAGGGGGGGTGAGTTGGGGGGAAGGTAGTCAAATGGTGGGTGACGGAGCGACTTGGAGGTGTTTTGCCTGCGGCCACCCTTTGCGGGATTAGGGCGTCGGGCTATGGATAGATAGATAGATAGCCCTGACCGGGAGATTTCTGTGGCTTTAACTTATTAATTTCTTTTAGATAACTAAAGAAGAGATGTTAGGGGGCTTCCTATACCACTTACAAAACAGACTACAGAGTTCTGGACAGTTTCGACTTCCGAGTAGTTGCAGCAAGTTCATAAGGCCGTTTCATGTGCCACGTCGTTTTGGTGCTAACGAGGGCACTGACAACGGACGGAGCCACGCAAAATTACACTCTACACAGCACAGTCTCTCTACATATTCTGTCTGTCTGTTTATCTATCTATGTATATCGATCCTCAGCCTTTTTAACAACTAATTATTCTGTTGATGTATGTTGAACTTCTATCCGTCTAGCCAACGTTATAGGTAACATTTTCCTGTCGTGCCATACGTACACCCGAGGAAAGTTCCGCCTTATACACCTGCCTGCCAGTTCGGACCTTTATGCGTGAGACAACGACTAGTGAAGCAGTAGCCAGACACTCAAATGTCTGGTACCACTGTGTGGGAGGGGAGAGGGGAGCTGATAGTTCCTATCCCTTCCTCTTCAGTCCCCATCCTTCTCACACAGTTACCACATATATGTATGTTGGCTACTGCTTCGCTTAACACTTGTCTCACATTTACTATTTCGAAGTGGTGAGCAAGTGTACAGCGCGCAACTTTACCCGGCTGTACGTGATTACTTTATAATAATGCTGTTATTGTTTTATTGCGTATTGCTGTCATTTATACTATGCATGATAACACTACTGAACCACACTGTAATACAACACAGGCCAAAGCTCTCCACCTCTCCGAATGGTTATAGTGGTATTTTTAATATCGCGAGTGTAAACCGTCCTAAACTGAGTCATACAGCAGAACAGTGTATACCAGCAAGAGAGAGAGAGAGAGAGAGAGAGAGAGAGAGATGGAAGGAGGAGGAGAAGGAAGAAAACAATATAGAGGGGGATATGGTGGATAGTAAAGAGGGAAGGCGGAGGAGGAGGGGGAAGAGAAAGGAAACAATAAAGAGGAGGAATACTAAAACATGATGATGAGGAGGAGGGAAACGAGGAGGATGGGGAAGAGGAGAGGAGGGACAAGAAAAATAAGACATGAAAGAATGAGAAGGAGGAGGAACAGAAACGAAATCAAACATCAACAGACCTGTCGGTCCTGCCAAGGCTGTTTGTTTTAGGGTTGGCTACAGCTGAGGTAACTATTCTGTTAGTCGAAGAGAAGGATGGAGAAGCAGGAAGACTTCTTGCCACTCACCAAACTCTCCAGCCGATGCCGGCAGGAAACACGAGAAGAACCCCACTATGCAGTGCTGAAAAACTGTCATTGTAATTTCACTGGGAGGAATGAATGAAAATTCTATATTCTGTACTAACATAGTCTGTATGAGGAAAGTGCCATTAACCGATTAGTCATGTTGCAATGTTGCTTTATTTGTTTTTTTAATTCTGATGAGAGGAATAAGATAGTTAGGTTAGAATGCATTTTATAGTTATTTAGTTGAGACCATGCTTAGCTGAGAATTAGATGCTAGATACTTATTCAAGCGACTCTCAAATGTTAGTATTGAATTGTCAACTGCATTGATAGGCACAGTTCACCACATGTGTATACCTCTGTTAAAGACAGAAACGGGCATTGAAGTATGAAAACACCATTATTTTCTTCTTTTTTGCCATGCTACTCTGAGTGCGTTAATGGCTGATAGCCCTCATCCCTAGGCAATCATCAGGGAGGCATATCATTATCACATAAAGAACATTTCCAGGACAAATCTACCTCTGTGAGAGTTAAAATAAGAGGTATGGCAGTTGCACTTCCCATATGGCACGGTTGTATGCTAATCTGTTTACAACCTCCTTGGGAGATAAGGCAACCAGCTGTTTGGCCTGGTTAAGGTACTGTTTGTGCCATCATTCCAATGCCAATTAAATTAACAGATTCTTGCAGTAGGGTATATATATATATATATATATATATATATATATATATATATATATATATATATATATATATATATATATATATATATATTCTGTCTATATAACTAGGCTGCTTCCCCCAAGGAAAGGGAGGTAGCCGAAGCAGGACGACACACTCCCAATTTACTCATCCACTCAAACACATTCATTCCCATCTTAGCCCCAAGGGGAGAAGGGGACAGATCTTTACCGCACCACACTGCACGAGGGTCAGCTGTGCAGTGCAATCATTGACATCTGCAGCAGAGCCCGACAGCAAAGCTGGTTTACCCCTGCCACATCATAATGGACCCATCCCCTTACCCACACCTGGCCTGATCAGCTGATCAGACCAAATGCTGGAGAATATCGCCTCAGGGCTGCGTTATCATATATATATATATATATATATATATATATATATATATATATATATATATATATATATATATAGATAGATAGATAGATAGATATAGATAGATAGATAGATAGATAGATGTAGATATATACAGTATATATATATAGATAGATAGATAGATAGATATAGATATATAGATATAGATATAGATAGATAGATAGATAGATAGATAGATGTAGATATATATCTTGATAGATAGATAGATAGATATTGATATATATCTAGATAGATAGATAGGTAGATATAATATCTATTTATCTATCTGTCTATGTATCTATCAATCTATCTATCTATATATAGCTATCTATATATATCTATATCTATATCTATATCTATATCTATCTATCTATCTATCTATATACACTATAAACTATAAATGCACCCTGATGATTTAACTGTGAATATTCACTGGGCTTCACAATATCCCTACTGCATTTGTTGGAAAAGCAGCCTGTCTCTTTTATTGACCAACTGTGTGAACATTTGACCAAGTCTGAGTCAAGTATTGGGGGTTGACTCCCTCCCCCCTCCCCAGGCGGACCATCCTATGTTTCTACTTGTACTTAGGCCGCCTGAGCCTCGACCCAAGCCTGAATTATTGTTGAGAAGAAAATAGACGCCACGTATATAAATCATTTCATGGTCTGATTAAACTAATTGACCCAGTCATGACATTTGTAGCTATTTATGATCAGACCAGTAGCAGGAGTGCATACAAATTTGCCCCCCCCCCCCTTGCCACCATTCCATGGGTGAAGGGGGTCCAGGTCAAGGCACCTTGATTATTATGGTACTTCGTTTTGGCTTTGACTATTCTCCTGACAGGAGGGAAACCAGGGTATTCTGTATTTTGTTCTGTAAATGTTTATATAAAAAGAAAAACTAATATAAAAAAAAACTCATATAAAAAGGTATTTTGTCCTCTAGGAGATTTCTTCTTTTATGCAAAAAAAAAAAAAAAATCTATACTCTCCGTTTTTGATCAAACTCAGTCATTTTTTGACCAACTCAGAAGCAAACATTGGGCGTGTGACCCCCCACCCCCCCGATCTATAAATGCACCCTGCCTTCAAGGGGCCTCTGGTAGGGACAAATAGGAAGAGAGCTGACCCCCTTAGATCGGCACGAGGAGGGGAAGCTGTGTGTTCACTGCATGCAGGTGAGGAAATTCCTCATTGCAATGAAGCCCCCGGCAGGGGAACCGAACCGCTCATTCCAAGTGGGAGAGGGACAGGGCATAGAGGAGCAGGCAAGGAGGAGTTTGGGGCAGATGGTGGAAAGGGTGAGGGGCTACCATGAAAATAGCTGAAACACACCATTCCCTGATCAAGACGAAGTCGCTCTTGTAGGACCTTGGCCTTCCATCTAAGTGAGAGGCCTTGCTAGCCATCCCCTTCTGTGGCAATTTCCATGTGATCCGAAGGTGGTGGAACTGCATGGAAGATGCTTCATCTCTACCTGGGGAAGGAGGAGATGGTGGCCAGTACGAGCAGACAGGAATATTGGCGGGATCGAAGAGATTGCCTCAAACACAGTTGGCATGGACTTGGCAGTTCATGTAACCATTCCCGTGTAACCAGGGGCAGCACTAATGAAAGAGCCAGGAAAATGTCTCCAGCATCTGCGGTGGGATGGGTTTGGAGAGAGGGAAGAAAGAGAAGAGGGTTCTGAAGCAGTGATGTATCCAGGATTTTTGCCGGGGGAGGGGGGAAACACATGGAATATTTCCCCAAAATATCTGTCACCACAAATTTTCCTATATTTGATGCTTTATGTCATCAGAAATAAATGTAGATCATTACTCTCGTACTCTTAGCGCGCCGTTTACCTGCTGTCGTTATTTGTTTGTACATGTAAGGAAGTGGAGCTATTTTGCTTAATAAACTACGAAATTATGATGAAATATACCACACATCGGCACAGCACCTACCAAACGAGAGGCAATGGCGTCCATACTATCTGTTTATATTCGGAAATAAAACCTGTATTTGATTGGCTGATGCAAGAAAAATTGCGGAATGGATGGGCCAATGAAAACTCGAGATCTGGCGTGAGTGTCGGAACAAACACACCTTCCAACATTCGTGATACTATCGCTTTTTCTGTTTTCCTTTGGGGTTTTGTATTTTTTTTCTTCTCTCTCTCTCTCTCTCTCTCTCTCTCTCTCTCTCTCTCTCTCTCTCTCTCTCTCTCTCTCTCTCTCTCTATATATATATATATATATATATATATATATATATATATATATATATATATAACCAGGAATCAGCATAGTCTTCCTTCCAAGAAAAAAAAAAAAAACAAGATAACATAAAGCCAAATTCTAGATCCGTACATTTCGAAATGCCTGAACACACTGCTTTTGAAAGACTGGAGATCATAGACAATAGGAAACACAGACAGAGGAAGACAGTTCCAGAGTTGACCTGTTCCATATATGAAGGACTGGGAGTAACGATTAGAGAGTTGGACACAAAAGGGATGAGAGTTTGTTGCTAGACGGGTGTTATGCGTCCGTTGTAGTGGTGGGGGATGCTAGCAGGCAGTTCAGAGCAGCAGTGACCATTGATGTAGGGATAGAAAAGACATAACGATGCAACAATGCGGCGAAGAGACAGAGGCTAAAGGGAGCCAGTAGAAGGAGGAGAGTTCTATGTATCTATTGCCAGACGCCGCAATCCCGTTTGGGGTGGCCACAAACAAATCGCCTCCAAGTCGCCCTGTCCCCCCCCATTTCACTGCCCTGCTCCCAACTCACACCCCCCTCTCTCATATACCTCTCCACCCCATCCCTCCAACTCATCCTCGGCCTCCCCCTCCCTCTTCCCCCCTCCACCTCACTTACATAGACTCTCTTCGTCAGTCTATGTGAGGAGAGTTAATGAGACGAAAAGCCTTTGATTCCACCCTATTGAGAAGAGCTGTATGTGGGGAGCCTCCCCACACATTAGAGTTGTACTCTACACAGGGGCGAATAAAACCCGTGTATAAAGTCAACAACTGTGCGGAGGTAAAGAAGGCATTGAGTCGGCTTAGCACACCTAATTTCTTGGAAACAGATTTTACAAGAGGGAGTAGTATGTTCTCTCCAAGATGAATCCCGAGAGAATGAAACACGAAGTATATAATGATCAAGCAGGATTAAGCTGAGTATTATTATAAGTTAGAGGGTACTCCTGTGGAAGATGTAGGGTTGATAGATGTAAGAACTGAGTTTTTGATGCATTAAATAAACAACAAGATTACTTTTACCCTAATCAGAGATGTGAGCCAAGTCAGAATAGCTGTGCCATACCTTCATCCTTTGTTTGTTGAAGTAACTGTTGAGATGGATGTTGCGGGAAAGGAATGGAAACGCGAAGGGTGGAGTCATCAGCATATGAGTGGATAGGGTTAGATGTATAGCTTAGTAGGTCATTGATGTATAAGAGGAAGAGAGTTGGTGATAGGACAGAGCCCTGAGGAACACTATTGATAGATCTAGGAGAAGAACTGTGGCCGTCTAAGCAACAACAGCTAAGTAAAATGACCAGAAAGGAAGCTATAGATGATGGCACAGATAGAAGGATAGAAACCGTAAGAGGGAAGTTTGAAATTAAAGATTTATGCCAGGACTCGATCAGAAAGCCTTTGATATGTCATGTGCAATGGCGAAAGCTTTCGCCAAAAGTCCTGATTGGAGGATGACCAGGAGTCTGAAAGGCAGTGGTGAGAAGATCGCTAGTGGAGTGTCCCTGACGGAACCCATACTGGTGATCAGAAAAAAAGGATTATAATAGGAAAGATGTATTAAAATTTTTCTTGTTAAGAGACAGACTCGAAAACTTTTGAACTAAAGGATGTTAAAGCAACTGGGCGATAGTTAGAGGGGTTGGGAATGGTCAACCTTGTTTTCGACAGGCTGAATGAGAGCAAACTTCCCGCCAAGAAGGCAAGGTACAAGTTGACAGACAAAAATGAAAGAGTTTGCCTAGGTAGGGATTGTGTCAGCACAGAAGCACCCAGTTCTTGAGGACAACAGGAGG
>NC_137031.1:23118455-23140955 GCF_032717465.1 Coenobita brevimanus
AACTCAAGCGTCAATGATCTTTATTTGAACCAAAAAGATGGAAGAAGTGCTGCATGTCAGGCAGGAATGAAGGAATTAGGTTTTTGAGAGCAATCAGCTGAAAGTCAAGGTCACAGAGCTAAGCCATTATGTTCAGCCCTCAGACCTATTGATGGCTGCAGGGGGGTTGCACTAGACCGTATGTATTCCTCTTTATACTGGTACACATTAGGAGGAGGGAGGAGGAGGATCGTGAGTGTGAAGAGGGAGGACAGAAGGACGAGAAGAATGGACAACGAGGACGAGGAGAAAAAAGAAGAAAAAAAGAAGAAATCCATAAAGAAGAAAGAAACAAGAAAAGAATGAGAAACCTTGAAGACAGGAAGGTACGACTGTGAGGAATTATTAGGTCAGGTGAAGTAAGAAAAATGCGCATCGGAGAAAAGTTTGGAGGATAGAGAGAGAGAGAGAGAGAGAGAGAGAGAGGGAGAGAGAGAGAGAGACGGGGGGAGGCGGGAAGGCGACTAAGAGATGGAGAACAGAAATTTGTGAGAAAGATAGGAAAGCAAGACAAGGAAGCAAGGACCATGGCAGAGAGAAAGATGAAAGAGGGGAGGGTGGGGTAATAAGGCCAAGAGCAAAACGGACACTAGAAAGATAGCCTATACCTCCCCAAGCCCTCATACTACCAGGCATCCTCAGATCAATATTTATAATCAACTTTTTGTCTGTCTGTAGGAGATCCAAAGCCCGTAGGATATACCAGCAGGAATTCCAGATTATTCTTAAAGATTCCTTACTACGACTGGATCATGGTCTATTTTCCCACTGACATTGATGTTACTCTGAATTGAAGAAATGTTAGCCTATTTGTAAAATACACATAAAACATTCTTCTCAGGAGTTCCCTTTCTGAAGCTGTAAATTTTGGTCAGGGACAGTGACCACTGCCAATTCATAACATTCTGGCAGCGTCGTGACGACTCAGCAACAAACATTCGCTCACTTGCAATTGTCTCCCCCCCCCCCCTTCGGGTAAATAAGATGTCTAATTTAAGCATGTTATAGACGTAGAGACTTGTTGAAGACAAATCAGATAATGAAACAACATCGTGACATTGTAGGTGAATCATTCGAAAATTATATGAAATTTAACCACACTAAAAACAAGAAGCGGTGCCAAGCGGCACATCAAACCCGTGCCCGGCAGTCATTTTAGTGTTGATGTATAAACACAACTGGATATCTAGTCAATGATGTCACATATCACTTTTGGAGTAAATTGGGTGAACTTTTAACGATTTTATGCGCATTTGTAAAATTTTTAGGCCCGACCCACCTGACATTAACCCCCCTAGGGGGTAACTGCAGAGTGGAGTGACCCCCCCTGATGTAATGGAAACATGTTATAAGATACAGATTTGAAAGAGAAGCATACTTTAGATTCTGGTTTCAATGTCAGATATCACGAATTTGAAAGGAGTTATAACGAAAAATGGATTTTGTCTTCTTTTAAAAATTTTTTGGACTTACACTGGGCCTTGGTCCAATTTGACCTGCAAAATTTAATCAGGTGATCATAAGGTCACAGCCCACACCATCCCTGTAATTTTAGTCCAAATCGCACCAGTACTTTCTACACATAAAGCTGTTAACAGACAGACAGACAAAACAAAACAAAGACAAACCGAGTGAAAACAATACCCGTCCCCGAGACCCCTCAGGGGTGGGGACGGGTAATAAGAGCATATTAGTTACCAAGAAAAATATTTAACTTAATGTATATCCATAACAGAAAGATACTTGTTATACGTTATAGTGATGAAAAATGAGACAAAATGAATATAATACAGGCAGGTTATACAGTGATTCACAACAATAAGTACAAGAGACTAAGATCTCGTAATAACTGCTAAATATGTGTAGATACAAACCAGTCGTTGGATGTCCATAACATCACACAAATCAACTTACTATATACTGGAGGTGGAGTGGGCTCACTGGGTCGCCAGTTTCCATCATGTCCCCATTCAGAATTTCTCCAACTCCAGTGCTTCAGGTTGCCATTTCTTTCACGGAACTTTCAGATTTAAGTTTCACGATTTTTCCTTTTCTCCATGTTGTAATTTCAGGAGTTTTTTCTTTCATACATTTAACTCAACATTCTGATAAATAAATCATTATAACCAAAGAGTCCTACTAGGGTGATTGCGATATATACGGTATATATATATATATATATATATATATATATATATATATATATATATATATATATATATAAATATATATATATATATATATATATATATATATATATATATATATATATATAATATATATATATAATATATATATATATATATATATATATATATATATATATATATATATATATATATATATATATATATATATATGGAGCCTCTGTGGTACAGTGGTAAAGTTATGCGTGTTTGTACAACTGAAGAACGAGGGTTCGCGCCCTGCCAGGGGTAATAAAGCTTTGGGAACGTTCTGGCCATGTAACTGCTTGGCGGACATCAGGGATGCTGTGGTTGAACCAATGTCGCATACTATAAAGTATATGCTTGCAACCCATTCGGCTTGCGGGGGCTGATTACACTTGGTTCACAGACTAGATCACTACACCACATGGGGAAGATACTAAATGGAAAAACACAGGACAAAGATGGAGGGTGTGAATTGAGCTGAGGGACAACGAATGTAAGACATCAGATGGGACATATGGTTGTGAGACAAAAGAAAGAATTCAAAGTACACAAACGCAATGTATTTTACTATATTATAGGAAAGTGAATTTTATTATAAGGCAGTGCAATTACAAGCTTGAGAAAGGAAAAATACAATCGATATTAAAGATGGTGCAAGCCCATTGCAAAACTACGCGAAGATCTAACCTTGGAACAAGGTTTATGATAACACGACTACTGACAAATCATCTAATTGCAACATAAATAATTTGAAAGACAGAGACAGTCATATAAGATGGAAGGTGATTTCCAATATTTCTGTAATACATTAATTTTATCATTTCATTAAGACACTAAAAACACTGTACAGTTGAATACCTATTTCATTCATATGTGTAACAATATTACCTAATGACTGAACTGACATCCTCCACTAACATTACTTCCACCCGGGGCTTTAACAGTGCCCCTGGGCGGAGGACTCCATCTCTATCCCCATCACCCAGAGATGAACCACGGACAGCAAGTGTCAGCAAGACTGCCTCTACTCTTCAAAACATCTTACTTATAAAAGGAATCTTGATTAATGTTTATATCATCAAAGTTGTACTGACAGGTGGAAAAACAGAAGCAAGAAACAGTGGGGAAGGCTACAGAGCCAAGCTTTTGTCTGTACTCATTATCAATGAAAAGAAGAAGGTTATGAAGGGGTAGCACGTGGGCAGGAGGAGAAGGAGGAGGAGAAGAAGATGCATTATTTTCCTGATTTTCCTCCCCCTCAAAGTACCTGGGTGTTCCTTTAAGATCCTACGCGTGACCCCATTTACTCCTAGGTGACAACAATTCTTTAATCTTAAATTTGTTACCTTTATGAGATATCACGCAGTGTTGGCCCCTCAGTCTGTCACGCAATTTCTAAGAACGAATACGTGAACATGCAAATACTAAGTACCCCACATTTATACTGATAGGTGAGGCAGAGCTATGATGGTGATGTAACATTTCTTCTTTAGACAAGGCCAGATTAGCGTTTATACACTGGTGTATATTCTGGGAATCTGTCAGTTTCATTTTCACATAATCATGCAAATTATAGGGTGGACAAGGTTTTAATAATGGCATTAAATCGGGCAAAGATTTATCGCATCCATATAAGACAGAGAATGGAGTTTTGTCAAATGGATTTATTAATGGAGCTGTTGACAGAAGCAGAAACCTGAGGTATCCAGTCATCCCAACAGCTGTTTGAAAACCTAAGTACCTCAAGCACTCCAACACCATAAGGATTTTGCCTTTCAAGGTCATTGGAAGCTGGATGGTTGGTGACATTACACCTATGATTGATATTCTGTTTACTAATCTCAAAAAGATGACTATTGTAGAAATCTGAACCATTATCGGTAATAATGGTTGGTGGTGTAGTGAATTCACAAATAACATGAACAATGAAAGCACGTGCAACACTCTTAGCAATCTTGTACTGGAGTGCTCTGAGAAATGATCAACCGTCACAAACACTCGGCACCCGACTCCGTAAGAGGCAGTTTAAGGAGGTCAATGGAAATAGATTCCCATGGACATGATGGAAATTGATATTGTAAAATTGGACCAGGTGATCCGGTTGAACCTCTACGACGATTACAGAGAACACAGGAATCACAGTGAACATTGATGTCCTTAGGCACTGTAGCCCAATAAAATGAAAGACGTGCTTGTCTCAAACACCAATCTTTTCCCAGCTGGGATGCATAAAGTGTGATATGGATAATGTGGAGTACCACAGGAATTAAATCAGCGGGAACAAGGTGACATACCTCTCTATTAAGTATGTCCCTTCTGGTAAGGGATGTCATCCTGTACAGGATATAACTGTTCAACATGAGATCGTGTATTGGCATTGGGAGAGTGGGTAAGATCGAAGCATCACCTGAATTAGGATGCAAATAGCCATAGACCACAGAGGGTGTATACGCTGACAACTGTAGACAACATCTGAGGTTAAAACGGTGTTAGAAAGTTCACATGCTTGATATGGTGAGACTGACGCGGTTACATGACATGAAACAGCAACTGCAGCTACATTAGATTTACCAGGCACATACTCAAAGATGGGATTGAAGTCATGGAAAATAACTGACCATCGTGCTAGATGTCTGGTAAGATTTCTTCCTTTGACTTACAGTAGTCACAAAGTGGGAGATGACATGTTATGCACTGGATATCCGTAGATTGTGTCTCTGAAATGTTTGAGAAACCAAACAACAGCTAAAGACTCCCAATTAGTAACACTTGTTACGTTCAGCGGCACTGAGGACATGACTAGCATAAGCATGATCAACCTGATCAACCTGCATCAGTACTGTGCCTAGGCCTACACCAGATGTACCTGTACAAAGAAGAAAAGGTTTATAATCAGGGAATGCCACGGCTAAGGCATTAATAACTGCTGTCTTCAGTGTTTAAAAGGCATGAGACTGGTCATTAGTCCACTAAAATATTTCGTTTTTAAACGGCAATGTAGTAAGAGGGGCGGCGATCTGTGTAAAACCTTCATTCACCGATAATAGCTACTCAGTCCAAGGAAACTCCTTACATCATCACTATTGGTAGGTACGGGGAAGTTAGCAACCGCCTTAACACTCTCATCTGAGGTATGAATTCCCCTAACATCAACCACATGTAAAAGAAATTTATATTTTTTATGTAGGAAGTTGCATTTTCTGTGCCCAACTTTTAGACCTGCCATGTGCAGGCAATCAAAAAAAAAAAAATTTATGCAAGGAAAAATGAACCAAAGGCTGAGCCCACATGAACGTTCCTTCCAAGAAAGAAACAAAACCAATACAAAAGAGAGCCAAATTCAAGATCCATTCATTTCGAGATGCCTGGACACACTGCATTTGAAAGACTGGAGATCATAGGAAGTAGGAAGTACAGACAGAGGGAGACAGATCCAGGGTTGACCTGTTGCATAAATGAAGGACTGAGAGTAACGGTTAACTCTTGCATTAGAGAGTTTGACAGCAAAGGGATAAGAGTTTGTTACTAGACAGATGCTACAAGCCCGTTGTAGAGGTGGAGGAATGCAAGCAGACCATTCGGAGGAGCAGTGACCATTGAAGTAGCGATAGAAAAGAGATAAAGAGGCAACAGTGCGGCGAAGAGACAAAGGTTAAAGGGAGCCAGTAAAAGAAGGAGAGTTGATGAGATGACTAGCCTTTAACTCCACCCTATTGAGAAAGAGCTGTATGTGGGGAGCCTCCCCCCACTGTGCAGGAGTAAAGAGGGCACGGAGTCGGCTTAGCACACCCAATCTCTTGGAAGCAGATTTTACAAGAGTTGCAATTTGATCTTTCAAAGATAAGTCCCATGTGAATGAAACCCTGAGCATGTTCAAGGATGATGCAAGATTGAGTTGGATATTATTAAACATTAGTGGGTACTCCTGTGGAAGGTTCTGTCGGGTTGACTGGTGTAGAAACTGAGTCTTTGATGCATTAAAAACAACAAGATTAGTTTTACCACAGTCAGAGATACAAGCCAAGTCAGACATTAGGTGTGCCATAGCCTCATCCCTTGTTTGTTGAAGCAACTGCTGAGATAGACTTTGCGGGAACCAAATGGAAAGGTGAAGGGTGGAATCATCAGTGTATGAGTGGATAGGGTTAGATGTACAGCTTAGAAGATCATTGATGAATAAAAGGAAGAGTGTTAATGATAGGACAGAGCCCTGAGGAACACCACTGTTAACAGATCTAGGAGAAGAACGATGACCGTTACAACAGCAGCTATAGTACGACCAGAAAGGAATCACAGATAGAAGAATAGAAACCGTAAGAGGGCTGTTTGGAAATTAAAGATTGATGCCAGACTAGATCGAAAGCCTTTGAGATGTCAAGTGCAATGGCAAAACTTTCGCCAAAGTCCCGAAAGGAGGATGACCAGGAGTCTGAAAGACAGGTGAGAAGATTGCCAGTGGAGCGTCCCTGACGGAACCCATACTGACGTTCAGAAAGAAGGTTGTAATAGGAAAGACACTTTAAAATTTTTTCTGTTATGAATGGACTCGAAATCTTTTGAGACACTGGATGTTAAAGCAATTGGACGATAGTTAGAGGGTTGGGAATGGTCACCCTTCTTTGGAACTGGCTGAATGAGAGCAACCTTCCACCAAGAAGGAAAGGTACAAGTAGAAAGACAAAGGCAAAAGAATTTACCTAGGCAGGGTGGATGCACAGAAGCACAGTTCTTGAGGACAACAGGAGGGACCCCATCAAGGCCATTTGCATTGTTAGTATTATGGTCAGTTTTGGCAGAAAATACATCAGATGAAGAAATATTAATGTCAGCCATGAGGAAGTCAGAAAGGGGAAGTGCTGGAGGAACAGCACCGGAATCGTCTAAGGAGAAATTCAAATAGAAAGTCTTACCAAACATATCTGCTTTATCAGTAGAAGAAATAGCTACTGAGAGCCATCAGAATGGAAAAGATGAGGGAAGGATGATGAGAGGTAAAGTTGTTAGAAAGGTTTTTGGCAAGGTGGCAGAAGGAGAGAGAAGAATTCGAGTTGGAGAGTTGAGCGCATTTAGTACGGATGAAATTGTTTTTTGTAGAGCGAAGATCAGACTTAGCACGATTCCGGGCAGAAACATAAAAAAGATGTGATTCAGAGGTGGGTTGGCTCCAGTACCTTTTGTAGGCCCTCCCCTGGTTGTGGACAGCATTAGAACAAGGATGATTAAACCAAGGCTTTCTTGCATTAGTCAGAGGATATGAGAACGGAACGTATGCTTCCATGCCCAAGAGAATAACCTTCGTAATGCACAAGGCAAACTCAGATGGCTCCCGGCCATAGAAGCAATAATTATTCCACAGAAAATCAAAGAAGTACTGCCTGAGGGCCTCATCAACTGCAGCTCCAAAGTGCCACAGACGACATTTCTTTGGGGGGTCCACAGGCCGTACGGAGAAATAGGACAGGTTAAATTAACAAGGTTATGATCGAAGGAGCCCAACGGAGAGAAAAGATTAACAGTGTGACCAGAAGGATTAGTTGTAAGGAAGAGGTCAAGTATGTTGGAGCTCTCTCCAAGGCAGTCAGAGATGTGGGTAGGGTGCTGTACAAGGTGCTCTAGGTCATTAAGGATAGAAAAGATGAAGGTCTGTTCACCAGGTGGATCAGTGAAAGGAGAGGAGAACCATAGGTGCTGGTGAACACTGAAATCTCCTAGAATGGAGATTTCAGAGAAAGGAGAAATGGATAGAATGTGTTCCATCATAGAAGTAAGATAGTCGAAGAATTTTTCATAGTCAGTAGAATTAGGAGATAAGTAAACAGCGCAGATATATTTACTCATAGAATGACACTAGAGCCGAAGCCAGGGAGTAGAGAATTCAGAAGAATCAAGTTCAGGAACACGAAAGCAAGATAGGTCGTTGCGTACATATACACAACATCCACTTTTGGCTTTGAAATGAGGATAAAGAAAGTAGAAGGATACAGAGAAGGGTTTGCTGTCAGTTGCCTCAGACAGCTGAGGCAGTAAGGAAGAGAAGGTGAGGTTTAGAGGAGGAGAGATGGTGTTCAACAGACAGAAAGTTAGAGGAAAGGCCGCCAATGTTGCAGAAATGAAGAAGTGTCAGACAGTGGATCCAGGCAGCTCAAAGAGTCGTCACAAGGAGAGGGGAGGATGGTGGGAGCATTTATGGTCCCCCCCCCCCCGGGAACTCCGAGGCATTGTTGTAGTGCGCCATTTCTCTTGTATTTAATTTTGAAAAGGAAGTTTAGTGTGTACTGTGCATGTAGTTTAGTGTTGATAGTTAGAGAAACTTGTAGTGGAGAGCATGCTGGCTTACACTCTGTGTTACTGAAACACTGAAAAAGTTCAGCAAAGGGGGATGGTCAGGAACTAATCCTGAGGGCTGATGAAACGGGAGCTCCAGCTCTCCCTGTCATCAGCTTTCCATCCACCTTGGAAATACTACCCTGCTCGACTGGTGCTACAGTGTCCAGTGACTGACTTACTACAATGATTATTTCAATTGAATAAAAAAGAGAATGGCCAATCATACCACTGAACAGAGAGTGGATAAGCCTCATGAATATGGATGGAGCATTTCTAGGACCAAAGAGATGCCTTTTAATATGATAAGTGTCAATGAGGTACTGGATGCAATTATACAGCGAGACAACTCTTCCATTTTTCTTGCCAGTAGCCACTAAGTACAGTAAGTAAAAGGAAGTGAAACGGTGGTATTCTCGCCAAGTGATTCCAATAATTCTGTTAAGACTGGTAATGGGTATCATTCAGATACAGTGACAGATTTTACTTCAGGATAGTCAACTGTGAGTTTAAATTCACCTATTTTCTTAGGGGCAAGGAAGAAGAGACTATTCCATGGACTGACAGAGTGTTCAGTGATGTCTTGGTTCAGCATGCCCCGTGCTATCTCATCTTTTTTCCATAAGCTATTGGGCACCCTACGTGCCGGACATAAATTGCCTGAGTACCGGGAATCAATTCAATACAGTGCTTCATCAAATTTGTTTTTCCAATATGTTCACCTGGTAAAGCCACAACATCTCAATAGGTCAACAAAAGATTAATTAATTGTACCTTATACTCAGAAAAGCCACATGCATTTACGTGAACGGTAAGGTAGGTTGACGGACTCGTTGTAGAATCCATAAAGCTTTCAGTGGTAAACATCATGTAAAACATCATCATCCTTAGCAGTTCAGAGAATGGTATATCCTGGCACACCGGTATGACCGATGGAAACACCAGGAAATCGCCAACAGATGTACCACTCTCAAGCTTTGGTGGAACATTGGTGACATTTTGTAGGCAAAGATAACATAAATTATCGTCCAACACGGAACAAATGGCTGACTAATAATTATGTTAAACCATTAATACATGTCTCAGGTAACGTAAACGCATTCACTCCTTTCTCACCTACAACACGGACACACACTTTCGTGAATTCGTGCAGCAACAAAACTGCACCATATTGCACTGCGTGTTTCATCTCCACGTGTTGTAAAATGTCATTCAGACTCTTTGATGCAGTTCAGTGAAATGTAGATGAGTCAACCGTAGTGTCGGTGTTAGAGAGGGTATGATGAGATACTTGTACTAAGTTATCTTCATTACTCTTTACTGGTGGCTGTGAAGTAGGAGTTATTGTAGACTGTCGCCGAATTTATTTGTGAAAGGGCATAATGTGGGCAATTCATGCCTGATACATAAAGTCCCTGTACTGTAATGCTATTCTATCTATCTTTTTAGTAGGTCTCATTTCAATAGAATGTTCAGTCATGGTGCCAATAATAAAAACTTAAGCAGGATAACGGAGTTTGTTTGCGACATAAAACTCAACTGTGAACGATGTTATTGATTCATAGAGTTGTAGCTGAACAGTTACCTTGCTCTTCACATAAAATTCTGAGCCATAAACACCACTGAAGTGAATGTCAGGCGGAGCAAGGATTAAAAACCATTTGATCTTTCTATTAATACTCTCTAGGAAGGATTCATGTATTAAGTGCACCACACATCCAGAATCCATTAAAAATTATGTAGGTAACTCCTCAGTTACCTAAGATACTACACCTAAGCGAGTCAGAGGACCATTGTGGCATATGGTAAGTTCAGAATTTTGTGTCGTTATGGAGGATTCTGTTGGTCCTAGCGTGGGGTTTCCTTTGGCTGTGTATTGGCAGGGGCATGGCATTCGCTAGTGAAATTATAATGGCTGTTGAGGTAAGTACAATACTTATTTCTGAAAGACTGCGAAGGTCATCTATCTGGCTTGTCCTCGTTCATCTCCTAGTCTTTTGTAACAATGAACTACTGATGACCTGATCGTTTGCAATTCCAACATACTGCTGTCTTAGTTCTCCTTTTAGATCTGGTACGGTCATGAGAGAATGTGCTTTGCAAGGCAGGTCTTTTACGTAACATGGCTCATGAATGTGGTGTGTCGTTTTGCCTTTCAGTGGACTTATAACGTGTCCTTGGCCTTGACTCTGAGAAGATGGTGTTGGGCTAGTAACTGGTTGATCTTTACGAACCGTTTGAGTTGGTATGATGGCAAGCTTCTCTTCTATCTACAGTATACAGCTAACATGGTCATGTCATCCTAGGGAGCAAACTGAATCGCTAATCAATCATTTCCTGTGGCACCCTCGGGGATGCATAGGGCCTCGATGAACTCACACCACCACATCCTATCTTGTGCTAACTCCTCAAGATCTCCCCAACACTCATCTCCAGCTTCCCGTCTCATTGTCCTCACCCACGTCTCTTTTGGCCTTCCTCTACCTCTCCTACCAGGTGCCACCCACCCTGGTGTACCTCGTACTATTCCCTGTCTCCTATACACGTCCTAGCCACTTCCATCGTGAGAATCTAACATATTCATCGATCGGCTGCACTCCCGTTATTTCTCTAATTCTACTATTTGGTATCCTTTCCCACCACTTAACTCCTAATATTCTTCTAAGTGCTTTATTTTCAAACACCAAGAATTTATTTTCCATAGTCACTGTGCTGTACCAAGACTCGTGTCCATAAATTAAGATACTCCTAACCATTACCTTATAAAGTTTGATTTTTGTATGCACAGAGAAATTGTTATTATTCCAAATATTTTTAAGCATTCCCATTGCCTGATTAGCCTTCTTTAACCTTTCCTCGAATTCAAAGTTCAAAGAACCATCCTTGGCTAAATAAGTACCTAAATATTTAAACCTATTAACTTGCTTTACAACCATACCTCCAATTCAACATTCCTGCGCATTTTCCATATTCATATTGATTATTTCAGTTTTTCCACAATTAATAACCAAACCCACCTTGCGACCTTCACTCACCAAACAGTCCAACACTCTCTGCATCTCTTCTGGCCCATCACAAATCAAAACTATATCATCTGCATAATCTAAATCCAAAAGTTTCCTGTTCTCTCCCCAAAGTATACCTGCACCGGTTTCTGTTCCAACACGTTTCATAATGTAATCAATGACCAATATAAATAGTAAAGGAGATAGAACACCACCTTGAATTACTCCGGACTTGACTTCAAACGAATCACTCAGACAACCATCAACCATCACTTTACAAAATGTGTCCTCATGCATGTTCATAATGACCCTCACAAACTCCTCTGGTATTCCATAATGTCTCATGATCTTCCCCATAGACTCTCTCGAAACACTATCAAAAGCCTTTTCAAAATCAACAGAACAAAGACTTAACGGTACTCTCATTTCATTAACTTGCTGCATCAAATGCCTAACTATAAAGATCTGATCATTGCAACCACGTCCCTTTCTAAAACCAGCCTGTTCATCCCTCAGAATACCCTCAACCACCGGCTCCAACCTATTTAACAACACTCTACTGAAAACTTTCAAAGCTATCGGTGACAAAGAGATTCCCCTCCGATTACCACATTCACTCAGGTCTCCTTTCTTCGGAACTTTAACAATTACACCATTCTTCCAAACTGATGGTAGTAACCCCGTCACCCATATCTTATTGAATTGCTTGGTCAAGATCATTATTAATCTATCCCCCTCCACTTTAAACATTTCCGGAAATAAACCATCCTCCCCTGGTGCCTTATTATTCTTTAACTGTTTTACTGCTTTCTCCACTTCTGCAAGCCTCAACTCTCCAGTTTCTATATTTAAATCTTCCTGAGCAGACGGTATATCCTCTTCTGGTGGTATTGGTCTATTAAGAACTGTCTCAAAATGCTCTTTCCATCTATTTTTAATATCTCCATCTTTGGTCAATAAATTTCCTTCCCTGTCTCTAATTGGTATTTCCTTGCGTTTACCTGCATTACCACTCAGTTCTCTAATCGATTCATATGCTATTCTTTGACTCTGTCCATCATTTTTGTTTATTAGGATTTCAGTCTCTGCAACCTTTTCATCCACACATCTTCTTTTATCTCTCCTAGCTAACCTTCTTACTTCTGAATTCAAACTCCAGTACGCAGCTCTTGCTAATTCAATCTCTCGTTCATCAACGCATTGCATCTCACTCCTCAATTTAGCCTCACCTCTCTTTTTTATCATATCCCACGTTTCCTCTGATATCCATTTCTTTCTCCTGAATCTATGTCTCCTTCCAATCGTACATTCAGCAGTCTCATGCAAAACTTTGTTCACATCCTTCCACATCTCATCTACACTTCTCTCCCCCTCTTCCAACGTTTCCAACACCAAAAACCTATTTCTGCATTCTAATCTGAATTCCTCCTTTTCTTCTCCTTCTCTTCTAAGCTTAACAATATCGTATCTACCAACACCAGATTTTTTCTTCTTCTGATTTTTAAGTTTAAACCTTATTTTTGCAATGCTGAGTTGATGGTCACTACCAATATCCGCTCCCCGTTTAACATGAACATCTAGCAGAGAACTTCTATGCCTCCTACTGATAGCGATGTGATCAATCTGATTTTTATATTTTCCACACGGCGACACCCAAGTTGTCTTGTGTATATTGCAATGCTGAAAGAGTGTGCCCCCGATGACTAAGTCATTTGCTAGACAGAAGCTTCCAAACCTCACTCCGTTTTCACTCATCCTACTACCAACTCCCATCTTACCCATACATGCCTCAAATCCCTCATTTGAACAGCCCATTACTGCATTAAAGTCTCCAACGCAGATCAAAACATCATGTCTAGGTACCCTTCCTACTCCTTCTTGCAACTTTTCATAAAATGTGTCTTTCCTTTCATCGAGTGCATCATTAGTAGGTGCATAACACACAAACAGACTGATGTTGCCATGATTTGATTTAAACCGTGCGTATAGCAATCGCTCATCTATAGGATCCCACTCACATAAAGCCTTATTTGCTTTACAACCCAGCAACAATCCTACTCCCTGATAATGCATTCCGTCCTGTCGGCCAGATATCAATAAATGTATACCATCCTCCAAATCCAACTTATCGACTCCAGTTAATCTAGTTTCTGTCAGAGCACAAATATCAAGTCCGTAATTTTGAAAAACCTTCACTAACTCATCGATTTTACCGTCATGATTTAGCGTTCTCACATTCCAGTTACCAATTTTAATTGTATTTTTTGCACTGACAAAGGAATTAGATTGTAACTGAGGCAACCGTGAGATTCTTAGCACCCCCTGCCCATTTAAGGGCTGCACGGGACTGGGGGCCATTATTGTTCTTTCAGAGTTCATCAAGGTTTCTTTGGCTAACTTCCTGAATACCTCGCCAATGTGTTGCAGTCACAGTAGGCAGCTAACTTGCCTGATTGCCCACACCCGAAAGACCCAGCTATGCTGTAGCCAGTCACGTGCCGGCATGCTTCCCAGCCATTTCACTCTCAAGGAGTTCCTCTGCCTGAGAAAGCAACCACCCCCCTGCTCCCGAGGGCTTTTGATCTGTGTAGGTAGAGGGCGATCACTCCCTCACTAGCCATATACAGTGTATATACAGTGTATAGGCTACACTCACCACAATCGCTAATGCAATGTCCAATTCATTCTTGCTAAAACGATTTAGGAATATGAGATAACGAAGCAACCTTGCTCCATTATTGAGTGTTAAAATGGTATTCCTATATCATCAGTTTCTGCCCACGGACTGCTTCACGGTGCCTCAAAACGTTCAGTCCCTATTGCAGCAGATACTGTAGCTGCCGCTAATAGTATATTTTCTTTGGGAAGGATGAACTTGTCCTGACTCACACTTTGCAGTAGTCTGTGGATGCTCATAGAACATCCTGCTTTCGTGTGGTTACAAAAAAAAATCTACAAATTTGTTACAGCATTCTCCGAAGTAAGTAAACTTCTCCAGGAATGTTCATCTCATGAGAGAGCCCATTCCTGAATAGCCATCATCTAGCCTGCTTCTAAGATACGGAGTCTTAACACTATCTGTTGTAAGTCCTTTTGTTTGTAACTGCAGACTGGATATCACTAACAAATAACGAACACTAATAGCAGGATTCATTCCTGTAAATGTGGGATGCGATGCGTCTTCCAAGATAATCATTTGAGGTGAAGGATGAGGTGCAGGTTTAGATGTCATATCTAAAGAGTAGAAGTAGAAAGTAACTGAGAAACGCCTGATGTACTGGGGATATGGTATAAGGTAACTCAACTGAATGAACTGTTTCTCACGAATAGCTTTCTCCATTTCTCAAATAAGTAAGAGTGTCTTGTGGGCATTCAATCGGGGTTGGTTGTGTTTCATCTCCGGAAGTATGTATATCACAGGCGTGATAACAGATGGCAGACAGACGGTATGAGGGTTTTGTAATAAGTGATTGACAGCTGCTGAATTTGTTGGTAGACAGTTTGTCATTTAATCCTCAGTACTGATACATGTTAATCCCCAGTAGCCTATACAGACAAGGGAGAAATAAGGATGCAATACGAGAGAGACAGAGAGAGAAAGAGAGAGAGAGAGAGAGAGAGAGAGAGAGAGAGAGAGAGAGAGAGAGAGAGAGAGAGAGAGAGAGCAGGAGGGTAAGAGACTGGGAGAGGAAAGGTGGAGATGGATGATGGGGAGGGGGGAATGGAGTGCAAACTAGCAAGCTATGTTCCAAACATCTCCCACCTTTCCCAGCTCCGACCAACCCAAAGTTGCCATACACTCCTTCTAATAATTATACTTTGTTTATAATAACTGTGTGTATAACTGCCATCTCTACATATTGAATGTTGAGGTGTTACCTGAGATTAGCACGAAATATGGTGAGAACAACGAAAATGTGCTATTGAAATGATCTAAAACCACAGTATTGTCTTATTCCGCTAATGATCCATGAAAAATAAGCTGCAACTGAATGACAATTTTGGTCAAGCTGATGAACTACAGAAAGTGCTCAGAGACAGAAGGGCGACCGTGCATTTTGCTTATTTTCGGTAATTAGTTGTTAAACTATGACACGGCTAATTATACAATGGTAAAATTATACATATATGCATGTTATTGTTTAGCTTGAAAGTGCTACCAAGACGATTAAAATGGTGGTAAACATGACATGTTTAAAGTATGTTACAGTTTGGTAATTAGGTGTCAAAGCAAATAAGCAAAATGCACGGTCGCCCCTCTGACTCGGAGCGCCTTTAATATTCATTAAGAAAATATGTAATCATTTCAGCACAGCCAAATAACTTGCCTTCCGACATTATACGTATAAATATTGGACTATGGAATCACACAAGACACGTTCATTTCTAAAACAACCGACCATTATTATTTTGCATAAATTTACATACTTGCACATCAAGTTCCCTGAAACGCTTCGCCATGTAACATTCTTGGATTAAAAAAAAAAAAAAAGACATATGTCAAGCCTAATATCATTTTGACCAGACGATACAATGACTGGAGCACGAAATTCACCCATCACAAAAGCTGAAAGGTGACTGAACTAAACTCCTAACATGGGTCTTGAAAAGAGGCTGCTCACATGACACCACTTCTCTCTGTAACAATAAACTGTTGGTGTTTGAAAATCTGAAGACAAAGTAGGTATGTCCACATTATTTTTAAAAGATGACAAGTACTAGACCCTGCAACACAATACACGCCAGCCAATCACAATGCAAATGCGTCAAGCCAACCATCGCCCTGCCATTCTCTCCAGTAGATGCTGTATAATGAGGACGTATCTGTGACTTGTGCTTCTGTAATCCACACACTGGCTACCCCCCAGTACTGTGACTTAGCCTGTGGCCCCCCAGTGCCTCACTCGTTGCTGTAGTATTGTTATTTCCCTGGAGACCTCTCAGTGCTGCATGCCCTAGTGCTCTGACTACTGTACCCTGGTTCTGCGTGAGGGCTGAGTTATGGCTTTTGTGATGATGCCAACCGTAGGTGAATATTATTATGACTATATTATGTACTGTATTATTGTACTGTATACACTGTATCAATAATGTATTGTATTTTATGCTCGATTTTAATCTTGTACTCATGGGTAATATTGTAGGAAAGTTTTTAGGGTAGAGGGTCGAGACAGACAGGTTAGGGTGGCGACATATTATCCAGCTCAGTGCTGAATGGATACCCGACTGAGGGTACCAACGCGATATACGGCAGTTGTTGCAATATCCAGAGTGGGGTTTGGCTGAATTGTGCCGGATAACTGAGAGATTGCTGTATATTTTTTGCATGTTGCTTATGCAGTTTATGTCGAACATATATATATATATATATAGCATAAACGATAATATTTATGGATAGTTTTCAAAATAAATAGCTAAGCAAGAGGTGCTAGGGAGAATCCTTAGCTGACGAGAATTCGACGCCATTGGCAAACCCAGCTCCACTATCTAGAGAGAGAGAGAGAGAGAGAGATCCTGTATTGGTATTGCAAAAGGTGGTTGGTAGATGATTCCATTTTCTTTTTTATTTCCTTTCTCTGACGAGCCTTTATTTTAATGAAATACTGCATTGCATACTATATTACTGAAATAAAAATATTAGAACTGTTAATAATTATTATCATTACCATTATCATTTTTATTATTATTACAACAACAACAACAACTACTACTACTACTACTACTGCCCTGTGCAGGGTATGAGTATTGTCTGTACAATGTCTCAAACCTGCTGGGCTAGAGCAACTGTTGTATGTCCAGTGAACATGTTACAGTAAGATGTGGTAACATGTTGGACTTAAACCGTTGGCATGTGCATTAAACCCGCGACACAAGAGGGGTGCCAAAGTTCCCCGTAATGTGCATGTCATTCCCTCTACTTTTTGGTTCCTTCAGGACGAGTCTGATGTGAGTGCGGCCCCACCTTTGTGGTGGTAACGTAGACTGGGGCTCGTGGCACTTGGCCGCGACATCAAACACTCATGCCCTCATCTCCCCAGCGGGTTACATCCTCCTCGCCTTAGCCTGGGATTGGCTTCGGTCGCCTGGGCGGTCCTATGGGGCCACTATTTCCCAGAGGAGGATGGGGGTGGTTCGGTCAGACCACTTGGGAGAACATCAACAACAACAACAAGTACTAGTACTACTATAGTCTGACAGATCGAAACGTAGGGTTTTGGTGGAGTCACCCCCTCCCTGCACTGTTGCCACGTTTCCGAGCTGACCTCTCCATCAGCGATGACCTTGACACTGTTTCCCTCTTGTGATCTCCGTTTTTCTAATACCCCCTATACCCCTGCCACCAACACCCCCTATACCCCTACCCCCAACAACACCCCCATCAACAACACCCGCTATACCTCCACCACCAACACCTCCTATAAATATAGACCCCCACCATCAACACCTGTATAATAATTAGCCGTTGATAATTGCTATACTTTTATTGAGAGCATACATTCTACCCTATTGCTCAAACTCCCTAATCTTACAATCCCATCTGTCTTAATCCTTCCCACTGCCTTCGTTCCTAAATCCCTTAATTGATCTATTTTTAACCTAAGTGTCCCCACACCTTTTAAACCATTTACCTCTCTGTCACTATTCTCCACCATATGTATCAACTTGTATTATATTGTGTATAGAACTTTCATACTGTATGCTGTACTACTGTATAATGTATAAGAATACCCACTGTTTAGTGGAAATAAAGTTTTATTATTATTATTATTATTATTATTTCTCTCTCTCTCTCTCTCTCTCTCTCTCTCTCTCTCTCTCTCTCTCGCTAGATTTTGTTATGTGTCATCCATGGTTTTTTACTTCCATTTTTATGTATGGATTATAATTTTGACTTTATTTCCGCACCACCCTTGAGGTAAAAGTCACGGCGCGTTTTTTTTATAGAGGTTTCCCCAATAGGCCTAAATCCTGTAGGGGGTTGGTGACCTCCCACAGCGTACACACAAACACGTGTCGCGTGAGTGCTGCCACCCCAGAGCTGTTTGATATATTTATTTTAATTATGAAAGGATCGCCTCTTCCCACTTTTATCCCTTCAAATTTTCTTGCAATTATACTTGCTAAATTAATTAGCAATGTTAGAAGTGTTGGGGAAGTAAATAATAATTAGAATATTTTTAGAGCAACACTGCCAAATTTTTATGCCACGTTTCTCTATTATCGTATAATATAGTATGCAGAATAGTTTTATTCTTCCTTGATACATGTCAGCACTTTCATTACAGTTATATTAGTATGAGTTATGTTTATGTATCATTCCTACTACACAAACCACAGGCGTTATACATCGTAGGGTTAGGAAACATGGCAATAGTGTAGGGAGGGGGTGACTCCACCCAAACCCTATGTTACGAGGAGGAACACTATACCTGCATTACTACTACTACTACTACTACTATTTAGGCTGGACGATTACTATTAACCAAGTACCAGACCAAAAGTAGCCTGATTAAGGATAAATAGTATGAAATGTAGATGGACATTTAGGTAAAAATAATGATACAGATGTACAAGCACAAAAATAATTTAAGCATTACAGAACCATTACATTAACGTACACAAAGTCACTAACCCCTGTGGCCTGTGCTAACTGTAAACTGTAAAGTGGAATGTCATTAGTACAGCCAATAGCAACTGTAACGAGGCAGTTTGGTGGGTGGCGTGATAGTTTGTTGAGTCAGCTGTCTTTGACTGTTATTGTGTCACTTAATTCGATGTTGTGCAGTTTGTGGCAATGAAATCTGCGTTACTGGGTTGTATCCTGAGTGGAACCTTCGTTACACGTCTTCCTTAGCGATTTACACTGAACATTATACCTCAGTTTACTCAAGTATGTTATTTCTGCATAGTAGGTTCAGGAGAAAACTGTATGAATAACATACAGGAGCGTGTCAAAGTGTAATGTGAAAAAAAAAAAAATCGACAAAGATGGTACGTAGCCGCATGTAGCGTTGAAGACTAGCTACAAGACCACCTATAATATATTACGATTTAGTTCTGGTACAGTCAAAAGTGCGTGTACTGAGAGCTTTGAGGTTATCATTTTCTCACCTGGACCTTTTCCACTCCATGATGCATTTTTTCATAAAAAATTGCAACATCCCTTTTATTTTATTTGGCTTAAGGTAGACTTTTTAGAATTGGGGAGATTTGGCTTTTTCAAACGAGGAAATAAATGAACAGAACTGGGGAGATTAACCTATTTCAAAGTGGGGAAAGTAAACATTCTGGACCAAGGGAAATTTGACTGGTTCGAAATGGGGAGATTACATAACTAGAACTGGGGAGATTAACCTATTTCCAACTAGAGAAAGGAAACTATTCTGAACCGGGAAAGATTTGACTATTTCGAACTGGGAAGATTTGACTCTTTCGAACTGGTAAGACTAGACGATTCAAAACTGGGAAGATTAGACTATTCTGAACTGAGATTATTAGACTTTCGAACTAGGAAGATTAGACGATTTCGAGCTGGTGAAATTTGACTGCTTCGAACTGGAGAGAAAGAGCTAATTTGAACCGGGGAAATCTGACTGTTTTGAACCAGAGATTAGACTACTTCCAGCTGAGGAGACATAGCTATCTTGAACTGGAGAAATTAGACTTTTCACCTGGGGAGATTAGACTCTGTTAGACTGGGGGATTAGACTGTTTCGAACATAGAATAGATCCACACTCAAAGGCCTTCATTCTAAGGGGTCTCTCCGTGGATGAATACATTAATTTGAGGGAGGAAGGACGTCATCTGATTGAAGGGGCTAACTTGGACCTAATTTTCGTCGTTTTGCAGTCTACTTCACGCAGCTGAGAGGCAAAGAAAGACAACACTTCGGTTCTACATCCTTTCCAACACACATCTTCGTCGCCATCTTCGCCTATTGTTACAACTCGGTATACAAAGTGGAGAGATGGCAATGTTTGTCCATGTTAAAAAGAGTAAAGAGCTGTCCCAACCACCGTATTGTTAATAATAAGTCAATGTTAACCAATATTCCTGACACCGATATTACTTAGCCAATCTATTCACTGCCTATACTGACAATGAATATTTTGAGACAGTTGAAAACATTGGAAGAGATTCCCTCTGTGTGCGTGTGTGTGTGTGTGTGTGTGTGTGTGTGTGTGTGTGTGTGTGTGTGTGTGTGTGTGTGTGTGTGTGTTTCACTTCCCTTGTTTGTTTTCTTTCATTATTTCTTTCTTTTTCCGTCTATCAAGCCTTTTACCTATCTATCTGTCTATCTCAGGATGACACAGGCCTGACTCAAATCGGTGGTTCATTAACACTAATTTGCTTCATTATGATCAACAGGTGTCCCAGTCACCGTGATATTCACTTGTGTTTACTGTCACTGGGCTATGGCAACCAGGAGAGCTTCATTTTCACCAACATGTCTTATTTCTCTCTCTCTCTCTCTCTCTCTCTCTCTCTCTCCCCAACGATTTCCTTTCACATGTTCACTAGCGTAAGCAGAGTTTGTAAGATCCTGCCTAATATATAGTACCGTACTAGGATGTAGACCTCAAGTAAGCTTAGTAGGGGTACGCAACTGTATGGAACGGGTATCCCTGTATGCCTCTGTGCAGTCCTTTTTCTCCTTTTGCATATTATTTCACATAGATCTGTGTCAGAAAGATAATATTATTGCTCTAGATCCTTTCCACAGCACTTCTTTGTGACTACCATCATTATAGTGTTAATCTATTACTACCACTCTGCATTCACGATGAAGAGATGAAAAATTTTGGCCAATTTAAAGTGAACTGGATAAAGTATCATATTTCAGTGTAAATCAATTACAACTCGGCATTCAAGATGGATAGATGGAATAACTTAAAGTTAAAGAATGTAATTCAAAATATAAATAGTACAGGTTCAGGCCTTGTCCTCGGAGGGAGAGTTATAACCAGAACTGACCCTTCACCATGCTGGTAAAGTACGAGGAGGGGACCCCAAATTCCCGGAATAGATCGATAATGTGGGAAAAAGAAAGATGTTCCTGTTGGGCTGATAGGCACCATTTGTGTGTCATCTGGTGGATCATGCTGCCACATGGCGTCGCACTGAGGGGGCCGAGCCCGTATTTCTTACATTTTTCTTTGTTCGTGCATGTGACTTCTGCGGTTTTCGTCCTCAAACCTCTATGGCATATTTAAGTGCGCGAGGAATGTGCAGTAAATTTTGTCTTTGCTCGGGAAAACTGCGGCTGAGGCAGTGACAATACTTAGTCAAGCTTTCAAGGAACAGGCTGTGAAAAAAACACGTCTACAAACTGTATGCGCGTTTTAAGAAAGGCAACTTGACAGTCCAAGACTCTTCACGTCCTGGCCGTCCTTTGACCCCTGAAACAGATGAAAACATAAAGAGAATTCCACAGGCAATGTTGGAAGATTGCCGTCGCTCTACTGACGAACTAGTGAAGGCCACAGGCGTTTCTTGGAATTCAACCCAATGGATCTGACACAAGATCTTGGTATGCACTGAATCTTGGTAAAATTCGTCTCCCGTCTTCCAACTGTTTCAGGACTTCAAAAAACTGTTGAAAAATGACCCAGAATTTCTTTCAAATTTCATTATGGGTGACGAAACTTGGGTTTACAGGTATTTCCCCCAAACCAATCAACAGTCCAGCCAGTGTAAGTCGCCAACACCTCCAGGACTGAAGACTGCAGGTCAGGTCATGTAAAACATCAAGACAATGTGGATCCTGTTTTTGACAATGAGGGAGATGTCCATAAATAATTTGTTCCCCGTGGCCGTAATGTTAACCAGCAGTTTTACATTGCAGTGCAGAGGCGTCTACAAGAAAGCATCAGACGGAATCGGAATTGGTTCATACATCACAACAACGCCCCATCAAACACCATACTGTCAGTTCAGCAATTTTGGGCCAAAAACA
>NC_137031.1:23145955-23215955 GCF_032717465.1 Coenobita brevimanus
CTGAATTTCAAGCTACTAGGCAAGGAAAGAAATGTATTTCACCTCATGGACTGTATGTGTGAATATCTTGCTAAGTTTTAGAACTGGCAAAGGAAAGTAAGTGCAGAAAATGTTGCTATGTTTGAGAATCATTCAACTGTTCTTGATAAGATTGAAGAGGATCACCTACTTGACCCATCACTCGAAGGTGAAATAATTCAGCAATTGAAATCCTTGGAAAATTAACTCAAAACACTTCCCAGAACTCAAGAGGTAAGAACGGAAATTGGCGAGGAATCTTTTCTCTGACGCTTTTGATATTGCTGATATTCCCGACGATGCTCAGGACGAATTCCTTGACCTTAAGAATGATTTTGTTGCCAGAGACTTTTATAAAAAAAAAAAAAAAATCTCTGTGTTCTGGTGCTCCATGTATCAGACATTTTCAAAAGTTTGTGAAATCGTACTTAGAGTCCTCTTGCCATTTTCCACAACATATTACTGTGAATCTGGTTTCTCCACCTTTCTACACATAAAAAGTAAAAGCCAGAACCGGTTGGATGTGGACCCAGATATGAAATGTGCATTACCAGTAATTGAACATTGAATCAGTGGACTGACTAAGAGCAAACAGTTTCATCCATCCCAGTGATGTGTAACAAAAAACCATTCTACTTGATAGTTGTAAGCAATAAAATTAAAGGAGCGCACCAAAACAGTTTCTTTCATCATTATTTATGAGGAACTTCAGGGAAAACTGAAGGGGGTGAAGGGGGCCACGAGGATGTTAAGATCCCCACAAGTGGGGAATGAAGTGACAAAATTTGAGACACACTGCCCTGAATAGACTGGAAGGACTGCAGGATTGAAGATGTCTACATTGATTCTGTTACTCTCAATCGTGAGCTTGATGACCCTTTTCTCCCATCTCCGAACTGACTTTGTGAACCAGCATTGTTATCAATGTATTTTGTCTGTGAATAATATTCTCGCAAATAAACAATCGTAACCATTATTTTCTGTTTTCTTGAATATGACATTTCTCATTTTTTTTTCTATTAGTTAAGTTTATCCTCAGATTTTTTTATGCGAGGAAGAAGGAACCAAAGGCTGAGCCCGCAAAACGTTCCTTCCAAGAAAAAAACAAAAACAATACAAAAGACAGCCAAATTCAAGATCCAATCATTCGAGATGCCTGGACACACTGCATTTGAAGGACTGGAGATCATAGGAAGTAGGAAATACAGACAGATGGAGACAGTTCCAGAGCTGACCTGTTGCATAAATGAAGGACTGGGAGTAGGCCTAACGGTTAATTCTTGCATTAGAGAGTTGGACAGAAAAGGGAGGAGAGTTTGTTGCTAGACGGGTGCTACGCACCCGTCATAGAGCTGGAGGGATGCAAGCAGACAGTTCAGAGGAGCAGTAGCTATTGAAGTAGCAATAGAAAAGAGATAAAGTGGCAACAGTGTGACGAAAAGCAGAGGTTCAAGGGGGCAAGTAAGAGGAGGAGAGTTGATGAGACGAATAGCCTTTGACTGCATGAGAGTTGTACTCTAAACAGGGGCAAATAAAACCTGTCTATAAAGTCAACAACTGTGCAGGGGTAAAGAAGGCACGGAGTCGGTTTAGCACACCTAGGAGAAGAACGATGGCCATCTACAACAGCAGCTATACAATGACCAGAAAGGAAGCTATAGATGAAGGTACAGACAGAAGGACAGAAACTGTAAAAGAACAGTTTGGAAATTAAAGATTTTTGCCTGACTCGATTGAAAGCCTACGAGATGTCAAGTGTAATGGCAAAACTTTTGCCAATGTCCCGAAAGGAGGATGACCAGGAGTCTGAAAGGTAGGTGAGAAGACCGCCAGTGGAGCGTCCCTGACAGAACCCATACTGACGATCAGAGATAAGGTTGTGATAGGAAAGATGCTTTAAAATTTTTCTGTTACGAATAGACTCGAAAACTTTTGAGACACAAGATGTTAATGCAATTAGACGATAGTTAGAGGGCTGGGAATTGTCACCCTTCTTTGGGACTGGCTGAATGAAAACAAACTTCCAGCAAGAAGGTACAAGTTGAAAGACAAAGGTGAAGGAGTTTCCCTAGGCAGGGTGTAAGCACAGAAGCACAGTTCTTGAGGACAACAGGAGGGACTCCATCAGGCCCATATGCCTTGTTAGTATTGAGGCCAGTGATGGCAGAAAATACATCAGCTGAAGAGATTTTAATGTCAACCATGAGGAAGTCAGAGGGGGGAAGTGATGGAGGAACAGAACTGGAATCGTCTAAGGTGGAATTGGAGGAGAAAGTCTGAGCGAAGAGATCTGCTTTATCAGTAGAAGAAATAGCTACAGAGCCATCACAGTAGGAAAGAGAAGGGAAGGATGATGAGGTAAAGTTGTTAGAAAGGTTTTCGGCAAGGTGCCAGAAGGAGCGGGAGGAATTCGAGTTGGAGAGTTGAGAGCATTTAGTACGGATGAAATTATTTTTAGCAGAGCGAAGAACAGACTTAGCACGATTCCAGGCAGAAATGTAAAAAAGATATGATTCGGGGGTGGGTTGGCTCCGGTACCTTTTATATGCCCTCTTCTTGTTGCAGACAGAATTAGAATAAGCATATATGTATGTATGTATATATATACATATATATATATATATATATATATATATGTATGTATATATGTATACTAGTTCATCTCCCTTTCCATCCATTAATCGACTTATTCTTCCTCATTCGAAGTTTTAGGATGTTATGCATTCATCCATGCCTGTCTATTCATTATAATCATGTGTGTGTGTGTGTGTGTGTGTGTGTGTGTGTGTGTGTGTGTGTGTGTGTGTGTAGTGTAACCAAAACTAGAAAAAGAATTTTGACAAAATTTGGCAGGTTGGCTGAAACTGGTTCCCAGATGGGTCAGTTGAAATTCATGTCAATTCATATTTTCTAATGGGGTGTTTTCGTCCCTAATATTGTCCCCTTTGGTGTTTTAGTACACGCAAGTGAAAGATGCACTAGAGATTTTCGAGTGAGTTTGTCATAGGTCTTTGCAGAGAGAGAGAGAGAGAGAGAGAGAGAGAGAGAGAGAGAGAGGGTGGGTTGTATATCCACAATCTAATGTCTATTACTTCAATGATGTTAAGAACTGACATATTTAATCTGCAGAAAATGGTACTTGCTGTGGTGAAGCTGGTCATGGTGGTAGTTGCTACTATGATGGAGGTGGTAGCTGTGATGGTGATGGCGGTGGTGGTATCTGCGTTGGTGGTGGCAGCTGTGACGGTTGTGGTGGTGGTAGCTGTGATGGTGGTGGTTGTGGCAGTTGTGATGGTGGTGGTGGTGGCAGTTGTGATGGTGGTAGCTGTGATGGTGGTAGCTGTGATGGTGGTGATGGTGGTCGCTGTGATGGTGACGATAGTTGTGGTGGTGGTTGCTATGGTGATGGAGTGCTGGTGGTAGCTGTAGTGATAGCTTTTGTGGCCCTTGTATATATTTCAAAAATTGTCATCAGATTTCAATGGAATTTGGTGGATAGGTGCACGGTGGGTCAAGGAAGAGTTTACTTGTATCAGATTTTCAGGCAGAACCAGAATGAAATGAAGGAAACCATAAATTTTACTGGCATTTGGCGGGGAAATGAGCTCTTTGATTTTGTTTAACAGGACAGTTTAAAAACGTCGAACTGAATGACTATGTGGGAAAGTATAAGTTATCGTGCAGTAGGATTTTGAAATCACAGCATACATCATAAATTTTTCTGGTGCTGAAGAAGGTATGTGCTTTCTGCTGTTTTTAGTTTATGTAGCATCCTGTGGACCTGCCAGTTTAGTTGTCTGCCCATCTACCTTTGCATCCATCTATTAAATCTGTTTATCGATTGAGTAGAGAAAGAAGAGAGAGAAAAATTCATTCCTCACCAAGTCTTTAATACAACTCGTGTAAAATTATGGAGGCCCAGCGCATCTACACAGGTTTCACCGAGTCTGGACAATACTTCCGTGTTGACATGGGGCCCGTAAGTGAGAATAATACTCCTGTGTTTACATTTCGCCCAGAGTAAGCATTTATCAGTTCACTCCTGCCATCCGGTGATGTCTTTGTTATTTTTGTTGCTTTCAGAAGCTTCTACTAACTCTGGAGACATTTTAAAAACTGAAGAAAGCCTTTGTAGCAAATCGAGCTTCATACTACCACACAGGACAATATCAAACACTTTGTCTAAGGTTTTTGGATGTATATTATCGATGAGCTACAATATACTGTATGTCAGAAGGGTACGTAGTGAGAGAGGGGAGTACCATGTTGTGTGTCTTCGTGAGTGAGAGTATAGTGAGCTGAATGTGTGTGTGGGTCTATGGTTTTATTATGGCTAATCCCTTCTGTTAGTTAGCAGCCACTTGACAACCGGTGGTGGACATAACTGCCTCAAGGAGTTTACCCCATTTGTCAGTCAGGTAGCCAAAGTTATTCCAGCTTAGGAAGGGTTGGGTTGCCTCATTCTCCTTTGTGTTATGCCGCCTACCTCAGCAGATTACCAGTAGTGTACTGTATGTTGGCAATATCATGTAGTATGCTACATCACTCCCCTTCTCACAAAAAAAGTGCAAAAAAATCAAATACATGGAAGTAAACAAACATTAAAAAAAAAAACACACACACACACATCGCTGCAATGCATTCAGTAAAAAAAAAAAAAAAAAAAAAAAAAAATCCAATACAGGCACACAGAATAACAGAATACGATATACATTTATGAGGGGGCTAATATGTAACATGAGTGGTAGGCACAGAATTTCTATATAACATGTAGCCTACATGAGGAAAGGAAATAAAGAAATCAATTGTACATCAGTAGTTACATAGTAAGGATGCAAACAGTATGATTACACCTACACTGTACTCATTTTTTTTTTTTTTTTTTTTTTTCGAGGCAAAGACGCACTTGACAGGTTGGTGATGATTGGCTGGATGCAACATGTCCGAATAACATCGTTGTATTTCAAATAAACTACCAGGTAATGTGAATCGAAACTTATTTACTACCTCAAATTTCCTCAGGTATTTGTTGCATTCAGCCACTCATCACCAACCTGCCAAATGCATCTTCGCCTCGAAAAAAAAAAAAAAGTACTAAACATGTAAAACTGGTTACTGAGTGATATTATGCGGAGGGTTGGTAGACTTGGGGTCGGTGAATGGCTCTTCCAGAGCATTGAATATGACCATCTGGATTGAATGATTTTGTCCCTGGGCTGGAGGGAGATGGTGGTGTGTGATGCGGGGGTTGGCCTTCCGAGGGGAATGGAAAGGGGTTACCATGGATGGGACGGGATGGGGATGGTAGCGAAGGCCACTTGTCATCTCTCACTGTGGGTGGGGTGTGGGTAGCTGTATTGTGCTGGTGCAGGGTGCAGTGTTGGTTGGCGGTGAGTGTGTGTGCGTGGGTATAGAGTACAATGAGCAGTTAGGGTGATAGGAGCTGTGTATGTTGCACTGGGAAGGAGGGAGGGACTGGGTGGTTGGTGAGGAATGTGAAGTATTGAGGGTGTCTGAGGGTTGGGTAGGTGTGGTGGCAGGTGAGGGAAGTAGAGTTGGGTGTGGATGGGTGAGTGTCACTGGGTAAGGGAGGAGGTGGCGATGGGGGTGTAGGAGTGGCAGCATGTGGATATGAGGGTAGTGCTAAAGGAACCGCAACTAATAATGGTGACTGGGGAACAAGGGTAAACTGTTGTGATGGTGGGGGAGGAGGGGGACGGGTGGCTGAGTAGGGGGGGGGGTTGATGATGGTGTGGTGGGTCGATAAAGGGGAGGTGTGCTGGCTTGACTTTGTTGATGGAGATCGTGTCTGGCCGGTCATTTCTGTCAGGCTTAATCCACTTTGGTGTGCGTGAAAGGACATGGAAATGCTCCATGAACTGCCAAACTAACAGGCTTCTCTGTGCATCTTGCCAAACAAAGACAAACTCTGTCAACTCGGTCTGGAGTGGGAGATTTGCGTAGCAGTTTGGTGGAGGTCGTGGGTGTGTGGGTGGTAGAGTAGTTTTTGCTAATTAAAGATAGGAAGGAAGGAGATGTTAAGGCAGTGACATCGAAGGAGAACTGCCCTGGTGGATGGAGGTTCTCTTCATAAACCAACTGAGCTGAGGAGTGCTGGATGTCCTCTTTCTCTATGGAGAGAAGGATTAAGATGATAATTGGTTGAGTGTCCACACACTGAGCCAGCTGTGCTCGGACCACTGAGTGCCTCATTCAGTCGCCTGTGGAATCACTGCACCATGTCGTTGCTTTGAGGGTGATAGGTGGTAATACGGTGTCGTGTCATGTTCAGAACAGCATTATATCTTGCTTGGTCTGTGACTGAACTTGTACACCATGGTCCATAATGACTGTATGGGGGGCACAAAACCTGGCTACCCAAACTGCCATAAAAATGGTAAGCCATGCATTTCGCCATGCTGTCCTGCATGGAAACTCCTGCCATCCACCTTCATAGTCAATCACTGAAGGTGAGTATGTACATACTGTACAGCTCCTGGAGGACGGTAGTGGCCCAGCTATGTTGACGCGGACTGTGTGGAAACGTTGGGTGGGTGTGAGGATTGTGTCTATGGAGACTCGACAAGCAAGTGGACCTTTTATGTTTGACAGCTGATGCATTCATGCTTCCTTATACCCTGCCATATGACCTGTTTGCAGATGAGACACTGGGTGGTATGAATCCCGAGATGATCCACGGTGTGGATGTAATGGAAAAACTGCTGGCGGACTTTTGGTGGAATGGCCACAGCATACATTGCACCAGAGCATATGTGTGTAGCCGGGGATAGGGAACTGCAGGAGCTGTGGGGTGGTAGTGTTGTGTTGTAAGGATACCAACTCCTCATCCATCTCTTGTGCGTTTGAATGGACGGGGTAGTAGGCAGGGGTGGTGAAAGGCGATGAGGATGGGGTGGCATGTGACATCATGCTAACTGCTGCCTCTTTGATCATGCTGCCATGTAGTGCCCAGAAGTGATAATGAGTTGTATCTAGTTCATTTTATATGACCAAAAGTTCGGTTAAGTGAGAGAGAGTGGCCGAGGCATGGCTGTTATCATGCGGACGTCCAGAACATAGATTAATTACCTAGTTGCTAAGTCACTTTTTTTTCCTACTGTAATCTACTAGTATTAAGTCTCTTTATAATATAAAACTTGAGTGAGATGGTAACATGTGCCTTTGTTCACATAATCCAGCATAATGTACACATGCGCAAAGTGATGTAAAGCATGATAATTTTCATTATTTTTCGATGTAAGGGTATAAAGTGAAAGGTGATGTTGAGTAATTATTGTAACTAGAGAATGTTATTTTTTAGGGGTAATCGATTGTAAGGGGAAAGACATCACACTGAGTCTATCACGAGTCTGTATTAATTGAAATCTTAAACTGCGTACACCGTCATCCCCCCCCTTCCCTTTGCATAAGCAGTTTTGGCGTCTCACTCGCTCACCGGCCGTGATAGATGGCAGTTGGTCGGTACAGTCATCATCCTCCCCCCCCCCTCCAAGGAATTCTGTAATTTGATATTAATGATGTCTGACATGTTGAAGCGCGAATAGTGATATCTCACGAGTGATAATAGTGATGAAATTAAGAAACAGACTCGGGTAGAATCGTGTTGTCATTCCTCAGGGAGTGTAACGGTGACGTCATTAGCCTTTGGAGAAGCGAGTCCTGTGTTCCCGCTCACCCCTACATTTTTTAGCTGGATAGTGAGGTATTTCCTATATATTTGTGTACTATTATTTAGTAACTTGAATACGAGAATGCTAGCTAGTTCTGTCTGAGCCTTAGATAACTGTGTGAGTTTTGTGGGCCAAATAGGTGCCCAGGAACTGTGAATTTTTATTATTGTGTTGAAATGACTTTGCAACTCAGTATTTATTAGGGCTATGTTGTGAGTAAATGTTCACGTAGTTACTTTGTGAGGCACAGTGATACTGATGCAGTGATGATTTTCATGGTAAGAGTTAAAGTTATTCATGCTTACTGTATTTGTTACAGTACTTTTTCTTCCCTGTTATCCCTACAATAAGCATTATTTTGAGCAGACCTATGTGTCTGTAGTGCCCTGTGTTATTCTGTTATTACTTGAGATGTAGAGTGTTGTAACTTATGTTTCTTTATTATGAGACCTTTCTGATCATGTGAAGGGATTACTTGCATTGGGGAGAATAGGTATTCATTATTCTTATTAACTTCTAGCGGGTCCCAGTGTGGAGGTCGAAGTACCTGAGTGAGTCATAAGTCCAAGTGTGGAGGTCTAAGTACCAGTGAGGGAGTCCAAGTCCAGGCGTGGAGATCAAGGTCCCAGTGTGAGAGTCAAGGTCTCAGTGTGGAAGTTAAGGTCGGGAGTGGCAGAGGACTGGGCCAGTGAAATTTGTCCTCAGAGGGACGATTGTGAAGAAACACATTGGAGTGGGACAGAGGAGCTAAGTTTTGTGGATTTGATATTGGGACCATATAGAGATATATTTTTTGAACAATGTGCCAACTGATTCATGTTTAATCTGTAAAGCAAGTAGCTGGGGAAGATTTCTACTTTTTGGTCTTGTTAATACACATTCCCTCCTACTCGAACTTTATTGTTTGTATAACCCTTGAGAACTGGTGGTATAGAGCTTCCCTAGTAGTTTATTAATGTGCAACTTAAAAGCATTCTGGGAAACTGCGAAGGTTGGGCTTGGGTTGGCCTAGTTGGAGACTGGCCCCGTCATTTTGGCATGCTACCACTCTTAATTTGGCCACTTGAAATGTAATAAACGCAACCGAAGAGGCCACTAATGGGAGAGAGTCTCCATCAATCTGAGTTCCCGACAGTTCCAGCACACAGTGGTCATCAATAGTGATTTGTTTTCTGCCCCTTTTGACCATGAAAAAGTCTGGATCGCAGAGGTGACAGTACAGCCCAGGGCTTCTGCCACCATACCTCGGGAATGGGCATCTGCCACAGCATTGTCCTTCCAACGATTGTGATGGATACACTTCCGTCAACCCCTTTCCTACTACCGTGTTCTTTGAAGATGAGTTAATTGTCTGAGGATGCTCAATGTAAACCAGCAAGACACACCATCACAATGAACGGAGTTGTTACATATCACCCGTGAAGGAGCATGCTGTCATTGTTTATAAAAGACCCTGCTTAAGTACTAGAACAATGCACACTCTATTTGCCAGGCCCTTCAAAAGGCACGAATAAGCTGCATAAAAATAATTAATTCATATAGCTCTGTATCATTAATTAGGTAGGATTAGCAGAGGTAGAGAGGGAGGGCGAGACGTTTATTTATTCCTACTCGTTACTTAAACCACACTGAGAGAGAGAGAGAGAGAGAGAGAGAGAATGCTTTGCCTGTTTGGGATGCCAGAGAACAAGCTAGGATATTATTCGCATTTGACTCACTGTAAGTAGACAAACTGGAGAAAGAAACACCGATGTGGTACTTAATGTGTATTGAAGTTTCGCCTCACTGCTTCCTCTGAATACAATCGCTGAATACACACCATATTTCCTGTATGTATAGCAGAAGGCAGTGGGGATGTGAGGGAGGTAGAGGTGCTGGTAGGGGGGTGGTAGGGGGCAGGTAGGGTAAGGAAGGTGAGGTCACAGGGGGAAAGGGGTTACAAATCACGGCACAAGGGAGAGAAGAAAGGAAAAGAAACAAGGTACAGGTACTTTGGGAGAGGGAAGGAATGGTAAGATCCGCCATTTTGTTAAATAATATTGGAACATGCTATTGCAGCTGCCTCAAGACACTTGCATCTTTTTAAGTCTGCTTCCTTGTACAAAATTTTTGCATTCCCATTTCATTACATGCCCTGTATTAAATCTGTGAGCTACACATGTGTTGTTGGTGTTGTATCAGCTCATTGGATATTTGTGTTCTTTTATTCTCTCTTCTAAATCACCTCCTGTTTCACCTACGTAAGCCTTATCACACACTGCACATTGAATGCAGCAAACGTAGGTGAAACAGGACGTGATACAGAAGAGAGTATTAAAGAAAACAAATATGCAATGAGCGGGTACAACACCAACAAAACATGTGCAGCTCATAGATTAAATACAGGTCACGTAATGAAATGGGAAAATGCAAGAATTTTGTACAAGGAAGCAACCTTAACAAGCCTTAAGTGTCTTGAGGCAGCTGTAATACCATGTTCCAATACCCTTGAACAGAATGGCAGATCTTATCACCTATCAAATTTTGTGGGCAAATTATATTGTCAATAGGAAATCTTCCTCACACTACCCCCTCTTAACTGAAAACATCACCCTTCCTTCCTTCCAGCCCCCTCCCCATCCATCTCCATCCCCTCCCTTCACCCAGCTTCTTACCCATCTATACAACACACACACACACACACACACACACACACACACACACACACACACGTGCTGTTATCGGCAATCCCCTTTCCACTGTGACGTCAAATCCTTACCTGAACCATTCCTTCCCTCTTCCGAAGGACTTCCCACTTCCCCTGTCCCTTGTTTCTTTCCTTTTTTTGTTTTTTCTTCTTCTCGTCCTTTTGCCGTGATCTGCAATCTCTTTCCTCCTGTTACCTCACTTCCATACCCTTCCTGCCATCTACCTCCCCTCACATATATATACAGGAAATATGGTGTCATATTCAGCACTTGTATTCTGAGGAAGCCGTGGGCGAAATGTCAATGCACAGTAAGTCCCACATCGGTGTTTCTTTCTCCAGTTATTCGCATTTGTTTGCGTTCATTTTCTTGTCCTTTTGTAACACCAGCAAAATTTTTATCCCACCGGTTGACACCAGTGTAACGGTAGCAATTTTCTTCCACCGTTATTTTTCAATCAGTGTAATGTTAGGATTTATAATCTTACCGGTTGTTGGTACTGGTTAACTTACCTATTGATAATACAGATGGCACTCGACTTAGTCTCCCCTCCTTGGTTAATAGAAAATTCACTTCATTAAAACAAAAGGGGGGAGGGGGTGGTGTTTTGACTTGGTATGGTAGATGATAATTGTTTAAGAAAATTTTGGTAGCCTTTGTAGTTTTTGGCCGAGTCTAGATTAAGTCAGTACCACGTGTGGTCGTCGTTCCCTAAGCGAAGGAATCTTGAATTGGAAGGGGAGTGAGTTAGGCATGAGGACATAATGCCCTTGATTAGGTATAACAAGAAAAAAAAAAAAAAATGATATATACGTTACTTTAATAATTTTATACTGATTTTCAAAAGACATTTTTTTTTTTAATTACATGACCTTTTGTCATATGAAAGAAGGTTGTACATTAAAACCATGGTTTGGGTGATCATTCCTACAACATTGTCACCAGGCGAAAACAATTTGGTACATACAAGCGATTTCTGAGGTCATCGTACCTTACTTTTTTTTGTCAGTTATTCTTGGGCTCGACAATAGCCTCAAGACAGGTACATTTTTACAAACTTGGGTTGTCTTTGCGGGCTGGCATAGCCTCGAACCAATAAAAAATAATTACTCGTGTTCTATTTCGTCCGTATAGTATACTCTCATCATGCAATTCTCTATAATCCACAAACACCATCAATTCATAATTATTAATAGTTCATAATCATTATTACTACATAATCACCAAAAATGCATAATCACTCGGGCTTGTGTAGCCTCGAGGAACAATTCAAAATCGCATAATCACCAACAATACATAATCACTCGGGCCTGTTTAGCCTCAAGGAACAATTCAAAAATCACATTATTGCTCAAAACCACTAAGTTCCCTTCCACGCTCCTAATTTTCTAACACATTCATATAAGAGAGAGAAAACGGTTAATGAATTTGAATTTCGCCTTGCCGTTACAAGATCACATCACTTTTAAATTTCTATTCCTTATCTACAAAAAAAAAAAAGAAGTTCACTTGATAGATCAATGATAGCATTTCAACTACATTTGGTTTATAAAATAATTCATGGGTAGTGTAATGTGTGTATGTAAGAATCTATGGGCAATACCACGAGAAGGCCTCGTGCACACTCTGGCGTCGCCGGTGTCTGGGGACTGAACCAACATCCATTACACACAATGTCTGAGCAGCGAATCTACGTTAAGCTTTTAACAATATTACTTCATATGGTTCACACCAAGTAAGGATTAAACAAGGAAAAAGAGAGGGGGGGGGGAAAGGGGAAATGTGGACAGCTCACCTGAACCAACGTCCATTACACACGATATCTGAGCAGCGAATGGGGCTCCCCCGGGACGCCAGAGACGCCACTGCTAGATCAAATGAGTTGGTGTTTTTGGAATATGGTGGGTTTCAATTCTCTTCACAATTCATTTAGCAGTGTACACATGACGCCTGGACTTTTGATTGAATTGGGGAAAATTTGGGATTCAATCCTTACTGAATTTAGATACTGAATTTACCACTATCCCGCCTTGAATTTTGGGGCAGCTTATGTCATCTAGTGACGGCTAAGGCAAGTGAGACTATTAAATCCTCACAAATGACATTATTTAGGCCTTTTTGACTCTTAATCTTACATATTTGGGTTCTAGCAGCTTCATTAGTAAGCATTTCACAACTAGGATACGGAAAGAATTGTATACCCATCATTACTCTGTTTAAGGTTTAAACTTGGCGCCCAACAACGACGCACAAACAAGGAGAAAAGCTGCGCGCATCTGTTATTCATTACTCGACCAGACGGAGGAATTCCCGTAGCTCAACATCCACAATTACAACACCCAATGCATAGATACAGAGATGCATACATATAAAAATAAAGTTAACCCTACATCAATCATTAACATATGAATTACTACTTAGGACAGGAATTTATAGACTAGTATTCAGGTTACACCCTATCTAACTTAAAAAATACAGTACCTCTAAACACATACATGAATATTAAATTTGTGGCACTACATTTTTAGCCGCATGTTTTTGTGACCTGTATACACTAAATTATTCACAAATATATCTGGAGGCACAAAACACGATGTTTACATGACATCTAGTATTACAGTGTGACAAGTGTGGACTGCACTGGTGGTGAGGCACTGGGGTGACGGGAACAAGTTAAAGTGAGCCACACATTCCCATTTGATATGAGTGAATAGAGACAAAGGCGTTTATAGGCCGATTCCTGGGAGGAAGCGACAATAATCCTGGCGTGTGGAAGACACAGCGTTGGCTCCAATGGTCTAGAGGAGCAATTTTCAACAAATGTGCCACGGAACATCGGTGTGCCGCGAAGCACCCGTAATTGTGCCACGGGAGTTTAAATAGCATTTCCATAGCATTTTTAAAAATAACATTCGGATACGTTTAGACATTACTGTCACTTTTATGGAGTGCATGAAACTCCTTTTTTTTCAATGATGCAATAAATAAATAAATGTGTTGTTCATAAAAAGCCCAAATGAGAGTTTTATATTCTCTCTTGAATTCCGCAGTGTAGATCGCCGATCAATGCCAGCCGTATGATGCAAGTATGCCTGTCAACCATTCGACCCCAAACAAGGAACGCCATGAGACAACATACATTTTAATGTAACCAAAGGCTTCCTATTTTTACTCATGTTTGTATTTGAATACAGTCTATATCTGAAAGTTTCACATTATTTTTAAATGAATGGGATCTTTCTCTATGGCCTCTTGTTTCAATGTGTAGTGATAATAAATATGCACAAACCTTTCAAATACCTTTGAAAACCATTACCAGCAAAATACTTTTGACAATATAATCAATAAATTATTTTTTTTAATACATTCATTTAATTCAGTTTCTTTTAAATGATCCAATCTATCCTTAAATACAGATGTGTGCCTCGACCGGTTTAGTGCCTGGCTCACTGTGCTGTGAGATGAAAAAAGTTGAAAATCACTGGTCAAGAGGAAAAACACCGTAGCCAGAGGCAGTTGAAACATCTAATAAATCCTTCATCCCGTCAGTGCACATTTTTTTTTCTCACATTCAGGTTTGGAAGGAGGTGTCATCGAGACTGATGTGGGTGAATGCGAAATTTGAACGTGAGTTGTGGGTGTTTGTGAGTGCATCTGGGTCTGGTAGTGAAAGGGATGAACAAGAGAGGGAGTCTTTCCGGAATGATGTTGATGAGTGTCTGCAGAGTTTTGGAGCGAATGTGAATGTGGTAATGGTGGGAGATCTGAATGCTAGAGTGGGAAATGTAGCAGCTGAAGGCGTAGTTGGTATGCATGGTGTGCCTGGAAGAAATGAAAATGGGGAACAAATGATAGCGATGTGTGTTGAGTGAGAGATGGTGATTGGGAATACGCTGTTTGAGAAGAAAGATATTTATAAGTATACATGGGTGAGACAGGAGGGTGGAAGGGTTGTTGATAGAGCTTTGATGGCCTATGTGGTTGTGTCTAGCAATGTAATAGGAAGATTGTTGGATGTGAGAGTTCTGAGAGGGGAGGGTGGAGGTATGTCTGACCACTACCTGATGGAGGGAAAGTTAAGAGTAGGTAAGAGATGGGTGAGAGCTAGGAGGGTTAGGTGTGGCAGGGAGGTTTTGAAAGTGAGTGAGTTGGATAAAAGAGAGAAAAAGATAGAGTATCAGGAGAAATTGAAAGATGAGTGGAACGCAGTGAAAGATTGGGAAAATGGCAGCGTGGAGGAGGAATGGCAGTTGTTTAAGAGTGCTGTGGTGGGGCATGCAGAAGAGGTGTGTGGTGTGAGACGTGTGGGTGGTGGTGTATGAAAAGGAAGTGAATGGTGGTGCGAGGAAGTAAGTATGGCTGTGGCTGATAAGAGACGTGCATATGAAGTGTGGCTGCAGAGGAAGGATGAGATGTCATATGAAAGGTATAAGGAAAAGAGGAATAGAGCGAGAAGGGCTGTGCGTGATGCTAAAGTGGCAGCAGATGAGAGGTGGGGTAGGCGGCTGACAGAGAATTATCAACAGAATAAGAAAATGTTTTGGAAGGAGGTGAAAAGGGTGTGAAAGGGAGAGTCTGGGAAGGAAGAACGAGTAAAATCAGAGGATGGAAGGATGTTAATTGAAATGGATGCAGTAAGGAAGAGATGGGCAGAGTATTTTGAAAGATTGTTAAATGTAGAGGAGGAAAGGGTGGCTGAGATTGTGGCGGATGGAAGGGTGCAAGGAATAAATGTGTTGGGAGAGTTAAATGATTCCTTGATCACGAAGGAGGAAGTGGAGAAGGCAGTAAAGGAGATGAAAACAGGGAAAGCTGCAGGGATGGATGGGTGTGCTGTGGAATGCCTGAAGGGTGGTGGAGTGACTATTGTTGACTGGTTAGTAAGATTGTTGAATGTGTGCTTTGAGAAAGGTATGGTGCCAATTGACTGGGCAAGTGCTTGTGTGGTCCCATTGTATAAAGGCAAGGGTAAGTATGAATGTACTAGCTTTAGGGGTATAAGTCTATTGAGTGTTGTAGGTAAGGTGTATGGTAAAGTGTTAATTATGAGAGTTAGAGAGGGTACAGAGGGAGTGATTGGTGAGGAGCAGTGTGGCTTTAGGAGAGGGAGGGGATGCGTGGATCAGGTGTTTGCTGTGAGACAAGTGTGTGAAAAGTATTTCACGAAAGGTAAGGATGTGTTTTGGGCATTTATGGATTTAGAGAAAGCGTATGATAGAATTGATAGGGAGGCTTTGTGGACTGTTTTAAGATTGTAGGGACTTGATGGTAGGTTACTAAAAGGGGTGAAAAGTTTTTATGTAAATAGTAGAGCGTGTGTAAGAGTGGGAAATGCTGTGAGTGATTGGTTTCCCGTGAGAGTGGGGCTGCGACAGGGATGTGTGATGTCGCCTTGGTTGTTTAATATTTACATGGATGGTGTTGTAAGGGAGGTGAATGCAAGAGTTTTAGGTGGAGGTCTGAGTCTGGTGAATGTTGATGGTGGAGAGTGGAATCTGAAGCAGCTGCTGTTTGCAGATGATACTGCACTGGTGACTGATTCAGAGGAGAGATTGAGACAGTTGGTAGAGGAGTTTGGAAGGGTGTGTGAAAGAAGGAAATTGAAAGTAAATGAGAATAAGAGCAAAGTGATGAAGTGTACGAGGTTGATAGATGGTAGGGGGATGAATATAGTTTTGAATGGTGAGTTGCTTGAAGAGGTAGATTGTTTTAAATATCTAGGGTCACATGTTGCTGTGGATAGAAGAATAGATGCAGAAGTGAAGTTTAGAATAAATGAAGTAGGAAAGGTGCTGGAAGGAATGAAAAAAGTGTTTATGTCATTCGCTTAGAATGGATGTAAAGAGAAGGCTGTATGAGGGTGTTGTGGTACCGACTGCGTTATATGGGGCTGAAACATGGAATATGGGTGTAGCAGAGAGGAAAAGTTTGAATGTAATGGAGATGAGGTGTCTGAGGAGTATGTGTGGAGTGACGCATATGGATCGGGTGCGAAATGATGAAGTGCGAAGGAGAACTGGAGTTGTTCGGGAGATGGCTGGTAGAGTTGAGCAGAGGGTGATGTGATGGTTTGGGCATATGGAGAGAATGGATAATGTGCGATTGGTGAAAAAGATAACTAGATCTGATGTGAGAGGTGTAAGGCTGAGAGGAAGACCACGAATAAGATGGATGGACAGTGTGAAGAGAGCGTTGGATGCGAGAGGGATGTCTGTTGAGCAAGGAAGAGTGGCTGTGCGTGACAGAAATAAATGGAGAGAAATTGTGAATAAGTGATGATGCAGCCGTGAGGGGATATTCTCCCCCATTTGGTCTGATCAGCTAGTCAGGTCAGGTGCGGGTAAGGGGATGGGTCTGTTATGATGTTGCAGGGGAAAACCAATTCTGCTGTTGGGTCCTGCTGCGGATGTCACTGATTGCATTGCGCAGTTGACCCTTGTGCGGTGTGGTGCGGTGAGGATCTGTCCGTTCTCCCTTTTGGGGCTTAGATGCGAATGAATGTGTTTGAATGGATGAGTAAATGGGGAGTGTGTCGTCTCGGCTACCTCCCTTTCCTTGGAGGAAGCTGCCTAGGTATATAGATAGATAGGGTTTGGACCTGAAATAATCTTTGTATCGGTATAAGACCGTAAGGAAAGGATATCTCAATGTCACCTGGTATTATAGTGTTTTCACATTATTCTTGCCCAGATTTTCGTCCTTTTACAGCTAATTTCATGTAGATGAGGAACTGAACAAAAAAATACTGGTACTGTGGCTGTATATTCTTTCAATAATTCTTCTTCGTTACTACAGTAGCATTCCCACTGTTACATATTAATGTAACTCAGCATTCAATTTGGAGCAATAGAAATTTTAGTCGAAGTTAAAGATTTATAATCCAAAATATGTCCACCATAGGACCAGACCTTGTCGTAGGTGTAACAGTGATTTATCACTTCTCGATGCTGGCGAAGCACGAATGGGGAAGAGGTATCGGTAGTAGTTAAGTTTGAGTGTGTTAAGAATGTAGATTCAGAATTACTGATGATCTTGCTAGTGAGTCATGAGAAATTTCATTTTCCCTATAGAATTTACCTCGCTTTAACACAAAGCCCAAAGCCATGCAACTACCACAGTCCATACAATCACAGTATAAGTCCCCCTAGATTCTCACCATTCCCATAATCTCAGAACAATCCCACGTATCCAATAATAATCCCACAATCCAAGAACAACCCCCACAATTCCTAAAATAATCGCACAATTCACAGATAAATCCTACAATTTCCAAAGGAACCCAGCAACTCCTACAACACATTATTCCCATGACTCCCACAATTCCCCCACAAAATCTCACACTTACACAAATCCCACAATCACAATCCAGTTCTTGCATTTCTACAACATTCCCATAACCACAATAACCCCCACAACGCTACATCTCCCACAAATACAGACTCCAGCAAAACAATCGCCTCAAGACGACCTGTAGTGCTGTCTAAACACTGTAATGTAGCTCTCTCTCCCTCTCTCTCTCTCTCACACACACACACACACACACACACACAAAGTTGCCATTCTCTCGGAGGTTTATGAGGCGGTAGACAGCGATAAAGCTTACGATATTATTTAACTGGACCCTATCAAAGTTTTTGATAGGGTCCCACACGAAAGGCTAGTTAGAAAGGTTCGAGCACACGGTATAGACGGCGATATCTTCAAATGGATAGAATCCTGGCTCGAGGAGCGAAAACAGAGAGTATTAATACCTAAGTCTACTAATACCAAGTTGGTTCACTTTCTGTCAGTGCACAGGGAGGCGTGGCTTGTGTGACGTCAGCTGGCTTAACTAACAGCAAATGTATAAAAGGGCAGACTCAATACTGACAGTCACACACACCAAAAAGCCAGTCAGGAGACAGGACGTGTGTGCTGGGCAATCCCCAGGTCCTGTCCTCCCCACTTACTATGTTTTAACCAGCCTATACCCCACTGACCGGGCTAATGTATGGCCTGGCCTGCACTATATGTGCAGGAAATCTTCGAACGAACGAACTGACAGTCACCAGGTGATGAGTGCAGGTATGTAATGTAGAAAGGCATTACATATCTGCAGTCGATGGTGTTCTCTTGGTCGAGGCTTTTTTACCATTAGTGTAGGTCTAGTTATTTGTCTCTTAGGATTTAGTATAGGTTAGCAATTTGTCTGTTAGGTGGTTAGTTTTAGGGTCTTTAGATTACGTATTTTTGTTCATAAGTAATATAAGGTTAAAAATATGAAAAAATAAATAAAAATAAAAATTATTATATATATATATATATATATATATATATATATATATATATATATATATATATGTATATATGCATGAAAGTGTGTACCGGTATGTTCATATTCATGGATGTGTATGTATATATATATATATATATATATATATATATATATATATATATATATATATATCTATATTTGTTCGTATATATATGTATATATGTCAATGTATATACATATATAACTTTTTGCCTTAATGACCAGGGGCTCCGGCCTCAATGGTTGATAGGCAAAAAAAAAAAAAAAAAATTATAAGGGAAATGAAGAAGGGGAAGAAATTCAGACTCGTTTAACTCTATAACATAACAGTAGGTTCCCTCACACCCCTACACCTTCCCTCACACATTTCAGTCCCTTCCCTCACTTCTCCGGACTGAAAATGTGTCATAGTCTGATAAGTGGAGCAAGCATACACTCACTGTCATGGTCAGGAGTCAACTGAACACTGGGGTTTCATGCCAGAGCCAGTCGACGTCATGCTCCGCCTCCTGCGCGAGCTTGGAGCTGTTTTAGAAGGAAGTGATCCGACTTGGTATTAGTAGACTTATTTTAATACATGGGACTAAGGCGGATTGGGGATTAGTAATTAGCGGTGTGCCACAGGGTTTAGTACTTGGTCACTTGTCACATATTCTATATATAAATGACCTAGATTTAGGAATCACTAGTAGTATTAGCAAATTTGCCAATGACATAAAAATAGGGCGTATCATTAACTCGCCTGACGATTGCCTTAACTTACGAAAGGACCTCAATATTATGTCCAAATGGTCTAAAAATTGGCAAATGAAATTTAACGTTGAAAAATGTAAAGTACTTAACGTAGGCAAGTCCACTGGAGATACTAAATAAAACACAGATAACAAAGAAATTAGTAAATCGGAATGCGATAGAGATCTAGGAGCTAGGAATAGTAAAGATCTCAAACCAACAGTGTATTAATACGAGAAATAAAGCAAATAGGGTCCCAGGATTTATTTTGCAAAGCGTGAGCAATAGGACATCTAAAGTAGCCTATGTTGCAACTTTATCTAGCATTAGTAAGGCCATATTTAGTCTACGTCGTGCAATTTTGGTGTCCGTACTATAGAATGGATATAAATTCCATAGAAAATGTATAAAGAATTACAAAAATGATGCATGACATCTGGAACCTGTCATACGAAGACAGGCTAAAAAGACTACATTTGCACTCGCTAGAAAGGCGAAGAGAAAAGGAAGACTTATATAATTAAGATGTATAAGTGGATGAAGGGAATAAATAAGGGGGATATTAGCAAGATACTTAGAGTGTGCATACAGGGTAGAACTAGAAGTAATGGTTTCAAACTAGATAAATTCCGTTTTGGCGAGGAAATAGGCAGAAATAGCTTTGACAATAGAGTACTAGACAAATGGAATAAGCAGCCTAGTGATGTAGTTGCTGCCCTTCCACTGAGAGTTTCTAGCATAGCCTAGACTAGATATGCATATGACAAATAAGGGGTGGGTATAAAAAAAAAAAATCTTTTAACCAGTTACAGTATGACAGTCTGTTTTTCTCTTTTCACACTTTCCTATACAACGTTCACGCGTTTCACTATCCTGTGTGGTGTTCCTCCTGACTTTTTCCTGCCGGCTTTGGCTGGAGGGTATAGAGGGCGGAGAGCCTTCTATTTTGCTATCCTTATCTCATACTAGTAGTTCAGTTACCCTTTTAGGTGCTGCATAGCATGGACCAACTGGCCTACTGCAGCTATATTCTCATTCTCTCTCTCTCTCTCTCTCTCTCTCTCTCTCTCTCTCTCTCTCTCTCTCTCATTTGCTACTATTTGTTGCTGTAATTGGATTTTTACCCCTTCGTGTTGGAGGATGTTTGTGCCTAATTACCTAATGTGTAATGCTCTCTCTCTCTCTCTCTCTCTCTCTCTCTCTCTCTCTCTCTCTCTTTCATTTAGTATTATTTCAGTTGGTTTCCGTTTTCAGTGTCTTTATTGTCAATATTTATATCCGTTCATCCATCCAACCAAGCCATCCATAAAACTGATCAGTCAACTGTTCCTTAATCTATCCATCCATCCCATCCACCAACCATCCATCAGTTCATCCACTCATATAATATATTTGCATACCTACTAGAGATATTTGGAGAAATTGGAGGGCGAGGGGGAGTCCTCTACTTTGCTATCCTTATCTCATTCTAGTAGTTCAATTTCTCTTTTAGGTGCTGCCTAACATGGGCCAACTGACCTACTGCGGTTAATCTCTCTCTCTCTCTCTCTCTCTCTCATTTGCATTTGTGTGCTTCTGTGATTGCATTTTTACCCTTTGTGTTTCAGGATGTTTGTGCCTAATTATCTAGATTATCTAGTGTGTAATGAACTCTCTCTCTCTCTCTCTCTCTCTCTAACTTAGGAAAATTCGTTGGTTTCCCTTTTCTGTTTCTTGACTGTCGTTACCTATATAGTCTTCATCCTGTCATCCATCCAACCAAGCGATCCATAAAACTACCCAGTCAACTGATCATTAATCTATCCATCCATCCCATCCACCAACCATCCGTCCACTCATATAATTTTTTATGCATACCTACCTATCTACCTACATACATAAGGGTCCTGCAGCTGGACACTGTGCTTGTAGTGAGGGTGTTATCCTCTTGACTGTGCCAAGTCTTCGTGTACATATTGTTGCTGTTAACGTGAGACAATTGCATGCACCATGAAGACCTCTCACACGGAAGTCATCAACAAAGACTATATGTAATTACTTCAGTTCCAAAATTCTCTCCCCAGCAGGATAAAATCAACTGGATAAGGAAAAACCAAAAACAATGAAAGGGAAGATAAAATCCACCTGCAGGCAGGTATTGTTGGGATTAATTGACTTACATCGCCTCAGAATCGTTAAACATAATGAGATTCCTAAATAGAAATACTCATCACACACACACACACACACACACACACACACACACAGGAAATTATGCACAGGAAAAAATGTTGCCTAACTTTGACCTCTTTTGCAGTTAAGCTTTGGTGATTATGAATTTTTTTTTTTTTTCTGCTTTTTACATATTTCTTTCAGCCCGAACGACGTCCTTTTTCTAACTTGCTTCAAAAAATGTTTATATATATATATATATATATATATATATATATATATATATATACAGATGCAATAGATTCACCATGGGGGAAGCGTAGTCTCAATATGAAGATAAACACCAACGTAATCAGGAACATCTTTATTAAATTGGTGACGTTTCGACAACTCGTTTGTCATTTTCAAACCTATAGAAAATACAATAAAATCAAAGTAAACACCATGTCTATGATAAAAATGCGAAAACTAAAGTAAAAAACTAAAGTAAAACACCAAAGTAAACACCATGTCTAATATTAAACATGGTGTTTTACTTTAGTTTTTTACTTTAGTTTTCGTATTTTTATCATAGACATGGTGTTTACTTTGATTTTATTGTATTTTCTATAGGTTTGAAAATGACAAACGAGTTGTCGAAACGTCACCAATTTATTAAAGATGTTCCTGATAACGTTGGTGTTTATCTACATATATTATATATATATATATATATATATATATATATATATATATATATATGTATGTATGTATGTACAGTATATATGAAAAAAAATATATAAATATAGATAGACTGATAGATTTTTGTCAATGATGGGAGCAGCTTTTCATTAAGACATATTGAGTTAAACAAGACAGCATTTTTGCAGTTGTTAGTCTTCTTTCTAATATTTTCAATTTTCCTCACCAATAGTCTTCCTTCGTTGGAGTGAGCGAAAACCAACTGTCCAAAGTGGTTCATTTTTATTCGACGTTTCGTCTACAGAGAGACATCATCAGGAATGGAAAGACAACAACCACACGTGAATGAAATATGTTTACATAAATAAGTGTGGAGGAAAGTAACAAATTGGAGCAAATAAATACATAATTTATAGGTGCTGCCCATCAAAAGTAATTTAAATATGACTAAGTAACAAATTTCTATATTCTTTATACAAGGAGGTATATATAAGAAAGGCACATGCTGTATATAGAACCTGCTTAAGTAACTATAGTAATTAATGAGTTTTTCTCAAGACACTTATCAGTACTTACGAATATACTTTTTACCTAACTTAGAGGAAAATTATATGTACAGAAGGAATAATATATAATATACATACACTAATCTCTGCGATATAATTTGTTCGAATTTTTCATCTAATAAAGTCCCTATGAATACAAAGACACCATACAGTTAAATACCTTATACAGGACAGCTATATCATGACAGTACAGATGACACCTCCTGTACAACATACTGATATTGTAGAACTAAAACTAAACATGCATTGTTTCAGTTCTGCAACTTATAGCATGTGTCCTTCCTTATATACACCTCCTTGTATTAAAAAAAAAAATACAGAAAATTGTTACTTAGTCACACTTAAATCATTTTTAATGTGTAGTACCTTGTAGCCAAGTATTCATTTGTTCCAGTTTTTACTTTCTTCCACAATTACGTATATAAACATATTTCCTTCCCAAATATGATTGTTGTCTTTCCATTCCTGATGATGTCTCTGTAGACGAAACTTCGAATAAAAATGAACAACTTTGGAGTGTTGGTTTACGCTTACTCCCACAAAGGAAGTCCATTAGTGAGGAAAATTGAAACTATTAAAAAGAAGACTAACAACTGTAAAAATGGTCTCTCTCTCTCTCTCTCTCTCTCTCTCTCTCTCTTAATATATATATATATATATTGCAAAGTCGGCTGTAGAGCTCGAGGAGACTTGGAACGTTCCTCGTGATCTACGGTCGAGTCTTTCTCTCGGAAAGAAATCAATAAATCTTTTGTGGCAAGGTCAGTGGACCAGTCTAAATATTCGAACGTGTAAGCCGTACCTGGGCGACTGGGACACTGCCAAGTGCCAACCGTCCCAGTCGCCTGGAAGAAAAAGTGTTGGCGCGAATACGGCTTAATGCCACCATGCTCACGCACATGAAACCTTATATGGAAAAGCGATTCCCACCGCACTGTGTCATCTGTAATGCGGTGTTATCTATCAGTCATATCATCCTGCGCTGTCGGCGATTTATTCGTGAAAGGGCTTCACTTATAAATTACTGCGGCGCAGCAGACGTCCCCCTCACCCTTTCCACCATCCTGGGTGATGGGGACATTGTTATGACTGATAAATTGATAGCTTTCTTGAGAGAGACCGGACTGATCAGAGTGATGTGACTTTTTTATTAAATGGTTTTGTTTTTATCGACTGTAATAATGTATATACTGTATTATTAATTAGGGTTGACAGTTGACATATTTGAAATAGTTCCTCCACCCACTAATATTGATGTCCTCTACATTAAACCCCGTTCCTCGACTGACAGTCACCAGCTGATGAGTGTAAGTGTGCAATATAGAAAGGTACTGGGCAGTTGCAGTCAATGGTGGTCTGTTGGGCGAGGTCCTTCCCTTTCTGTACATGTAAATACCTTATACCACCTTGTTTAAGTTGTTCTAATTAGGGCCGACAGCTGACGTATAAGGAAATGTTCCTGACTCGTCTGGTTCCCTTTCATATATTGATGTCCCCTATATTAGGTTGTGCCTCGACTGACAGTCCCCGGGTGATGAGTGCAGGTATGTAATGTAGAAAGGCATTACATATCTGCAGTCGATGGTGTTCTGTTAGTCGAGGTATTTTTACCATTAGTGTAGGTCTAGCTATTTGCCTCTGTAGGATTTAGAATAGGTTAGCGATTGTCTGTTAGGTGATTAGTTTTAGGGTCTTTAGATTAGGTATTTATGTTTATGAATAATGTAAGGTCCAAAAATAAAAAATAAAAATAAATAAAAATAAAATCAAAATCAAAAATAAAAGTACAAAAAACTAATAAAATAAAAATTATTATATATATGTACGTGTGCAGGAAAGTGTGTTTGTATATTTGCATGGAAGTGTGTGTGTGTGTGTGTGTGTGTGTGTGTGTGTGTGTGTGTGTGTGTGTGTGTGGCCTTAATGACCAGGGGCTTTGGCCCCAGTGATTGATAGGCCAGAAAAAATTATATATATATAGGATAGATAGATTGATAGATAGACAGATATGAATGGATAGATGGATATTGTAACACAGTTAGTCACCTTAGGTCAACTTACCTCTTGCCTTGGAGATTGTGAAGGAACTTATTTAAATCATTCCAATTTTCCTTGAAGCACAAAAATATCTAAATAAAAACGGCAGCTCATTGCACTGAAAAAAAAAAAAAAAATGAGGCTCGCGCTCTTCAGCAACCTTCCAAGGTTCAACATTACTACTAAAACAGTTAGTTTTTCTCTGTTTAATGTTTCATGCTCGGAATTTCAAATACCCTTATTTCTCTGTAACAATGTTTCAGTTTGTATATACATTCTTCGGTGTAATTTAACTGATGAATTGTTTTTCTGGTATACTGTTTAATATGAAATTTTAGTTCAAGAATTTCAAATTCACTTTTGCTGTGAAGTTCACTAAACTGTAGGAAAATCAAATTATCTTTACATAATTATATTACATGTCTTTCAGACACTTCATTTACTTATTGTGAGTATTAGAAATGTTCAATTAATGCCTGTGAGATTCAGTAACTACACCAATTTCATGTTTTTTTCATAGTTACTATCTGTGTATTTCATTAATTTCAAGATATGTTTATGGCTATCAGTAACTTCAGAGGCATACTGTTTGTGAACATCAATAACTTTTTATATTAACTGTGTCTATCTTCCATTTTTTTTTTCACGTATTTACTGCATGTGCACTTTAGCTACTTCAGGAAAATCATTAGGTTTGTTTATATTTATTGCTTGCATCCGAGCCTTATTTATATTACCTTGTTTACACGTAACACCTGTATCTCCTTGCAAACACGTAACTAATACAACACGTGTTTGTGTTTGGGACAGGTGTTTTTATCTGTCTCTTTGTTTGGGTGGAGGAAGGGAGGACGAAGAAGTCTCATTTCCTCTGTTTTCCTTATCGTCCGTACGACCGAGAGAAAGCGCTGGAGTGAGGCGAGAGGCGAGCAACAGAAAGGAGGGAGAGCGGCCGTGCACCCAACCCCCCGTCTGGGTGGTAACTGAGGGGAAAGATCTCTGCCTGCCAGAGTTATATTGCCTGTCTGAACCCCCCCCCCTCTCTCTCTCTCTCTCTCTCTCTCTCTCATAGAGACTGGGTTAATGAACGTTTCCTCTTGTTCAATAATCTTCCCTAAGGTGAATAAAATCATTTGCTGGTAGCAAAGATGATATGAAAAATACATAGTTATGTCTGAGATGATAAATACAGTATTTAAGATATTTCATTACCATTACCGACAGGAAATAGTGAATGTTACCACTTTCAGTAACGGGAAAAATTAATACAAGAGAGAGAGAGAGAGAGAGAGAGAGAGAGAGAGAGACCATACAGATCTTACGGTCCCTACGAGGCGGTCCGGCCTTAATACTATTACAGTGCTTTAATTATAGGAGCAAGAGAAAAGGATAGCACAGCAAAAGGCTTTCACTCTCACCCTTCAGACCCTCCGGCATTTACCGTACAGGAAACAGGAGAGGAAGTAATACTTTGCAGGACTGAAGAACCTGAAGGAATTTTAGGGGATCGGCAGAAAGTTATAATATGGAAATTGAGAATCTAGGCATACAGCCACATACTCTATGCATGCAATATTTTTAACCGATTTTGTTATATAAAACAGATGAACAGAATGTTTATTATATTTGCCCTAAAATACTGTCTATGTTGATTATTCCCATCTCCAAAAGTATTGAAATTCTTGGTGTCTCACTTAACAGTGCCCTCAGCTGGACCTCTCATGTCAGATCACTTGCTAAAACCGCCTCAAAGAAACTTGGATTATTGTACAGAGTCCGTAACTTCTTCTCCGATGAGCAGTTAGCTAAAATTTATAAGAGTCATGTGCGCTGTCAGCTTGAATATTGTTCACCCCTGTGGAATGGTTGTGGAGAGGTTGCATTAAGACAACTAGACAAAATTCAGAATAAAGCTGTTAGAATCATTAACAACCCTGCCATTATAAACTACCTCCCCTGCAAATAAGACGGAATGTTGCCTCATTTGCATTATTTTATAGATATTTTTTTGGCAAATGCTCAGACGAAGTTGCGTCCATGGTGCCACCTCTCCATGCCTTCCCTCGTGCTACACGGGCATCTGGTAGCGCTCATGACTGGAATGTCACTCAACCATATTGCAGAACTTCTGCCTATCAGAATTCTTTCATTCCCCGAACTGCATCTCTCTGGAACTCGCTTCCCCAGAGTTGTTTTCCTCCAAATTTCAACCCACAACTGTTCAAGTCTAACTGTTACAGATATTTTATGAATAGTGGACACCAGTAATTGGTGTATGGATTATTTTTTTTTTTCCCATTTGTTTTTCCTTCCTTCGTTCTGTTATTAAAAAAAAGAAAAAAAAAAGTTTGGGTGTATTGTGTTTAATAAATGAATGAATGTAGACGCGAATATGCAATAATTGCTCCATCCTAACTAAACGATACCAATCGCGTCGAGATACATGTCCAATCTCTTTTTAAAGATATTTATGGTACCACTCTCAATCACATTCTCAGGGAGTTTATTCCATTCAATTATAACGGAGTAAGTGACGAAGTTTTTGGTTGTATCAAGATTAGCCCTCCTTGCTTGCAACTTCATACCATTTCCTCGAGTTAGTCTCGGCAATGGGGTGCTTTGGAGCCGCCATTGAAGTGGTCGAGCCTGCCAGTGACAGTGAACAGTCGCACTCATGAATCATTAATAATATATCTTTGTGTGGACTTATGATTCAAATTAATGTTTGTAATGTGTAGAGGAATTATTTTTTTCTCAAATAATTGAGAAGAAATGAAGGCAAACTACTTATTATTTTCATAGTAATACGTAAAAAATATTTATCCAGCTAGACTAGCATCAAATGAACTCCAAGATCTTCATTTATTTTGCATTAGTAGTCTTTTATTGTACTGAAAGAGGTGGAGTTACATTACTCACTATTGACTGGAACGAAATACTTTGTAATTGCCCTCTTCAAGTCGATTACCAGCCAATATAAGTAAAAAATCGGTACGACGCTCGTAACATCCCAAATATCCAAGCGGCGCATGCGCATCGAAGGTACAGTCCCAGGGACAAGATAGACTCTGCTTTTGTTTATTAATATTGCGCCACCCAAGATTTTGTAATATTCACATTTGAGGACATCAAGATAATTTCAGAAAGGCTGTCTTAGATAAATATTTTTACAGATCAGCTTCTAACTAACTGCTCTATGCTGCAAGATATTACCAAATTCTCCTGTTACTGTGCTTTCATTTCACCAAAGATTTTGTGTGCATGTGGGACAAGAGGGATGTTGTTGATAGTGAGGTGTGAGTTATGACTGTGTTCTACCATAAAAGAGGCCATTCTGAGTCTTTTTGTAGTACACCAGTCATGAAGTGTGTGTGGGTGTTAAGTCATCTGGGTAGGAAGCAGTGTGTACTTTGTGAGTGAAAGTGAAAAGCACACACACACACACACACACACACACATATATATATATATATATATATATATATATATATATATATATATATATATATATATATATATATACTTATTATAGAGAATATATTCTATTCTGGATTGATTAGCCACTTTGAGAAATATATACATACTGTATATGACACTATATTATCCAAATTATTTTGTAATTTCATCATTCATAATCTGAGGAAATTGATGGCCACCCCTAATAATGCACAGGGGAACACAACAGTATGATCCTGACATCTCAGATTCCCAGCGTGCGTCCTCTCGACTTCAGTCCAGCCTTCCGACCTCTCTCAGAGCAGGCAAAAAATGACTATTGACCGTTCCTGGATTTGGGATGGTTTGTCGAAATCGTTGACTGAAGGCGAATTTAGGCATTAATAAATTTAAGTTAGTAAATCGTCTCAGAGAAGGAAAATATGACTTTCCTCATTGAAACCATATATTAAGAGATACAAATCTACTCATTTCTAAAGAATTAACATAGAAAACATTAAATTATAAGGGATGAATGAGCTGACTAGTTGCTAGACTTGCCAGATTAGAATATTTTTACCTTTTTGTATGACTCATACAAATGAATAAGCTCTTGTTGTGTGTATTCATTGGAGAGTGTAAGTAGTTTTGTAAGTAGGAATGACATTAATCCAATCACAAGTGCACACAAACAAATGCAGCATATGATTCATGAGCATGCGTCTCCTACGACGTCTGTGGCAGGCTCGACCATGACGATTGTCAATTGTCTTTCACCCCATAAAGTACCCCATTACTGTGAATAGCTTGCTTGAATGGTAAGTCAGTATTACTGAAGCTTTCCAGAATTTCAAAATACTCACTTAGCTGTCCCCTGAGTCTCCGTTTTCTATAGTCTTTCCAAAATATCGAGATCGCTTGGGCGTTTTCCCTCACGGGAAATCCCCGACCCACGACGTTGCCACATTTTCTACTGGGCAAATTATCGGATTAGAGACATAGCTCAAGGGACAACCCTCACTCCCAGCTCACCCCCCCCCTCTCTCTCTCTCTCTCTCTCTCTCTCCATTTAAAATCTACATTTTATGTAGATTTATTTCTATAAAAAGTCTATACAGTTTTATGAATTATTAGAATTTGAGGAAAAGCCTCCTGCCTGTCTGTCTGCCTCTCTTTCTCTCTCTCTCTCTCTCTCTCTATCTATCTATCTATCTCTCTCTCTCTCTCTCTGCATAAGAAATTAACATTTTACGGAGATTTATTTCTATAAAAAGTCTATACGGTTCTATGAAAAGTCTATACGAGTAGCAGGGGTAGGAGCTTCCATCTTTGATGGCGGTCAGAGAGGAAATGACCTGCGGATTAACACCTGACCCATCCTCACTGACTCACCTACAAACGTGACAGAATTGGAAAGCAACGTTGCTGAGTGTTGAGGTATTTATAAAAAGTCATTGTTATTATTAAAAACAATAGGCATTTCTTACACTATATAGCCTTACTAGAGAATTATATACATATATACTATAAATAAATTTCATTTAGAAGTGGTAAATAGCTGACATGAGACAGAGAGGTGTGTGTGTTGGTATAGATTCGGCAGTGTAGCGAGAAGGGGAATTCCCGTGAGGGACAATGCCCAAACTATCTCGATATTTTGGAACGACTATAAGAAAGAATAGGTTGAATTCCCTGAGTCTCTCGAGATATGCTTTATTCCTCAGGGACGGGATTAACTTGGTAGCCCTACACTGGACCGCTACTTGTATTTCTATATCTTTGACTAGGAGAGGCGCCCAAAATTGCACTGCAAACTCTAAGTGTGGCCTGACTATGCTTTTGTATAGGAGGATTACAATATCTTTGCTTTTATATGTAAAATGTCTTTTGATGAAGCCTAGGGACCTGTTGGCTTTATTGGCGGCAGAGATACATTGATTTGAGCGTTTTAGATCATCTGAAATTAGTACGCCTAGATCCTTAACTAGTAAGGACTTGCTAATGATTTGGGCCTTCATTTCATAATCATACCTTTTGTTTTTCTTCCCACATTGCAGTACCTGACATTTACTTACATTGAAGGGCACTTGCCATTTTTCTGACCAGCTGACAATTGTATTAAGATCATTTTGTAGGCTAGTTCTGTCTTTTTCGGTTAATATAGTGTTGCCGATTTTTGTATCGTCTGCAAATTTAGAAATGAAGTTGTTTAGACCATCATCGATATCCCAACACCGATCCCTGAGGAACACCACTGGTCACTGGAGCCCAGAGAGAGAGAGAGACTCATGAAGCCATCAGCTAATGAATTGTACCCCCTCCACAATATGTCAACCCCCGATGTATATACGTCCCCCCCCCAATGCATACATGCCCCCACTATACTTGCTAGGTCAGCACGCTTTCCCAGGGCCCAAGCTTGGGCAGACGGCATTACTGCGTCAGTTCTTAGCAGGCAGCCTAGTCGGGCAGACTATTTTACTGTGAGCTTGTAATAAACTCCTTATCTAGCTGTTTGTACACGGAGTTTCTATCACCAAAGTATTGCAAGTTACATTTGGTAGCAGCGGTGTTTCGAACCATCAGATTCTGACCGCCTCCACCTATTTAGTGACATCACAAGATACACGACGTCTCGCATCTGCCAGCCTCGCCCCTCCTCAGTGCCTCTAGTGGTGTAATACCTGGCTGTGCTCTCTGAGTGTACAATTTTTCTCACCAGTGCTCACCTCTCAAACAACCCCACCCACATGCCTTGTTCCTGACCGCACGTGTCACCGTCGCTGACCTACGCACCTGTTGCACCTGTTTCCAGCACCTGTTCCGAACTCATCATAACTCCTGCCCCCACGGTGCCACTTATCACTGTCTGCCCACTGCCTGCCCACCACCATTCTCTGCATTTGCAACTCAGCAGCTCTACACCTGCCTTGCACCAACATCTGCCCTCACCACCCACCACCAGCCTCTGCCGCCGCCACCACATCTGGTCTGCATTACGGAGCCTCCTAAGACCGCCACTCCCTGCCGGTGATTCATCGCGGCGTCTCTTCTCCTCTCCGCCCAGCTGTCTCTCCACCGACGCCCCGCCTCGCCCCGCCTCGCCCAGCCTCGCCCCGCCCCGCCCAGCCCCAGCCCAGTTACGCCCAGCCACCCCTGCACGTCATACATCTCGCCACTCCCATCTCTGCTGTGTAACTATAGTATATCTTTCCTTTCTCTAGAGATTATCCTCGATTTTCTCTACAGATTGGTTACTGTAAATATTCCATCTCATTTCCATTACCCCGTTTTCATCTTCACCTACGTTATTTATAATCCATCTCATCCTTTGCATTTTATTTATGCCATCCATCCCCGCAACTTCATTCATTTTCACGCCTACTCGTGTATTCCATCCTCTCATTGTTATTTATACATTTCCACCTACGTATCCATTTTCATCCTTTCATCTTCCATTGCCGCATTAAATGCCATACTTTCCACGTCAGCTGCTTACCACCAGCCCTCTTGACCCGGAAACATCACCTGCTCATACCTCGTCTGCCGACTCTAACACAATCACTCATTTACGAAGTGGCAAAGAGTATCACTGCCCTGTACCTGAGCCTCCCGTTTCACTTCCCGCAGAATCACTTACTACCCGTCCTACCCTCGTAAATCTAGATACCTCCTCCTCTACTCCTGCCTCTACACTCCCTTCTTCTTCCACTGCTCCTTCCCCTGTCGTTCCCTCTCCTGCCTCCCTTCATACCCCGTCTTGCTCGCCCTTAACTGCCACTACCTTCTCTTTCCCCCATACCTCTCCTGCCGCCACTTCTACACTTCCAGCCATGGCCAACCCTCCACAGTCTATCTATCTCGACGATGCCAATCGTCCCAAATTTACCAGCCAGGACCCAACTTGGTCTGTCTATGATTTCCTTAGAGAAGTCAAAACAGAAATACACAATAGACAAATAACCGATGAATCGCTCAAAGTAGCCTACCTCCTCGGTCATTTGCACCACGGTAAATCGGACATCGGATCCGCGATCCGTGCAGGACATTTCGATAGCATTCGTACCTTTGCTGATTTTCGTACGGAACTCATCAGTCTTTGTTGCCAGCATTCAAATACCGCGTCTCTCATGGGATTCATTAATCTCCTAAACCAAATAGATGAGAACTTGAGCATCCCAGAGCAATATGCCAAGCTCCACGAAGCTGCCGCCGCCATGAAAGCAACTAGTAGTGAGATGCTCCAATTACTGGTAGGCACGAAATGGTTACAAGACAAGAATGGCGTTCCAATGCTTTCACTCACCAACTTTGTTGACTTAATTGGTTACCTCAGATTCCTTCACTGGCTTACTCCTAAACAGCGAGAGCTAGCCTTGGAAATCGGTTTCAATCCAGGGGATAAAATTATTCAGGTCACTAAAGCCATTCATGAAAGAACAGGTTCGAACTACGCACGTCAGGGCACCACCCAACCCTTGGCCTCCTCAATCTGTCACACCTCCACTACCCCAGACCAATCTCGCTCCCGTCCCACCACACGCGGCAGACCTGCCACACATCGTTCTCCTACCGCGGGTCGTGATCAATCTAGCGCCCGACGGAACAGACAATCTTCGATTCTTTGCTGGTACTGTGGTCATCCTAGACATCGAGCATCCAGTTGCGACCATACATACAGACGTCCTCACTCCCAAACCAGACAGAGTACACCTTCCCGCTCACGTCGTCCACATTGCAAATACCACAAATCAAGCACGGCTCACACCACAGAGGAATGTCGTTACCTCAACAGCCAACAGTCGGGGGAAGCGCCGCCCCCGTATCGGACCAATATCATGTAGAACCAGACACCCAACTCCCCATCCGCCATGTAGGTCCCATAACATCCTCGGGTTTAGTCATTCTCGGAAGCAGTCATGACATAACAACGTCATTCTTCTTGGACACAGGATCTATAGTAAATCTCATCTCCGAAAATTCCTTACAAATTATTCATCGACATCACAACCACGTCAGTTTCCTAGAACCACCAGACATTCGCCTATGTGGTGTTAACGGCTCAGAGTTCAAAGTTAAGGGAAGAGTCACCCTTGAAGTCAAACTCCACAGAGATTTGCCCCCTCTCCCCATTGAATTTCATGTCACTAATGACTTGCAGTATCCCGCAGATGCCATTATTGGTTTCTCCACCATAGCACAACACTCCATTGCATTATTACCTGCTTGTGGTAGTATAGACATTTCTGGATTCCCGGTTTACACTATGGAATGTCCCCGTCCTGTTCTTACGATCAAATCAGTCCTTCAATTACCTCTGTCCCTATCACTACCAAAAAGTCCAACCCAGCCAAAACCACCACTATCATCATCTGAGAATACAGAGATCATTCCTTTACTGACTGCGAGCAAGGACATAAATTCCTCAATGTCTCCTGATACATCATCTCAGCCTTCGAACATGGCTCTTACCTCCTCTCCCGACAACACTATTGCTGACTCAGACATGTCTCAGTTACCTACCTCACACAGTCTGAATGATCTTCTCCAACACGCAGAGACGAAACGTGCAGTAACGAATACGTGCACAATTTTGTTACCGCATGAGGTCACCAAAGTCTCTGTTTGTGTTGCCGGTGCGACAGAAGGAGTGGATGTACTAACCCTACCTGAGACATGTTGTGTGAATGGCTTGACTTATGAGTCAGCATGGTGTACAGTCTTAGAGGACAGTTTATGCTACCTGTACTTGCTCAATGTCACAAATGCTCCACTAAAACTTAAAAGTGGTGTAAAGATTGGAGACTTCCTAGTATACCCAGCGGCCGTAAAGGTGTGCCAGGATTCCTCAATTCCTACTATTCAGACTGATGATACGCCAATTGGTGTATGTACTATTAACTCTACGGGATGTGTGCCGACATATTCACCCAATATGCTCTCACATCTCACTTGCACAGATTTCCCAGAAAATACACCTTAACTCCTCGACCTTCTGACCTCGTACAGAAACGTGGTTGCCTTACCCGGTGAACCGATGGGTAGAACAGACCTTGTCAAACATACGATTGAACTACTACCAGGAACTCAGCCGATTTACATACCAGCGTATCGATTTCCTCACAGCCAGAGAAAGCAGACAGATCAAATGGTACAGAACATGTTAGACCAAGACATTATTGAACCCTCCGTCAGTCATGGAATAGCCCACTTTTCTTAGTACCAAAGAAGGACGGCAACTTTAGACCAGTAGTCGACTATCGTAAGGTCAATTCTGTCACCGTTCCAGACCGTTTCCCATTACCCGTCCTCACTGATTTGCTAGAATCCCTTGGTGACAATAACGTAGTCTTTTCATCTTTAGACCTCCTCAGCGGGTACTGGCAGGTCGAAATGGAAGAATCCTCTCGCCCAGTTACAGCCTTTAGCACCCCTTCCGGACATTTTCAGTTTAAGAGACTCACTTTTGGTCTGAGAAATGCTCCTTCCGTGTTCATGCGACTTATCCATTCAGCCTTCAGCGGTATGATGGGACACTCTCTTTTTGCTTACCTAGATGATATCATTGTTGTGAGTAAATCCATCCCTGATCATTTTACCAAACTCCAGCAAGTCCTTGAACGCCTCCAGCTCGCAGGCCTGAAAATCAATCTCAGTAAATGTGACTTCCTGCGAAAGAAAATCAAATTCCTAGGCCATGTCGTAGATGCACAAGGCATTCAAACTAATGAGGATAAAACTAAGGCGATCATTAACTTCCCAGAACCTACCACTACCGAAGCTGTACGAAGTTTCCTGGGCCTCAGTGGCTATTATCGTCGCTTCATCCGGGATTATGCAAAGATTGCCACTCCTCTGACCCACTTACTCAAGCAGAATGTGCCCTTTGTTTGGACTAACGACCAGTCACAGGCCTTCCAAAAGCTAAAGACAGCTCTTGTAAATGCCCCTGTTCTAGCATTCCCTGATTATACCACACCCTTCCTTCTCTGCACAGACACCTCAGGCACTGGACTTGGTGCCGTTTTGATGCAACTCGATGAAGCATCAAGGAAACGCATAATAGCGTATGCTAGTCGCACCCTTACAACCGCTGAACGTAACTACAGTGTCACAGATCTCGAAGCGCTAGCGGTAGTCTGGTCCTTGAAACATTTCAGAGATATAGTCTATGGTTATCCAGTGCATAACCAAACAGACCACCTTCCACTATGTGATTTGTTCAAGAATCGCAACCTAACAGGTAGACTAGCTAGATGGTCTGTCATCATCCAGGACTTTAATCCCACTTTTCAATATGTACCAGGCAAGTTGAATGTAGTCGCAGACGCACTCTCACGTCACGTAGCAGCAGCTATAACATCACTGCAGCCTGAAGTAACTGAAAACACTGCACTAACGTCAGAAGTTGTTCGAAATTTTCAGCGCCAAGACCCCATGTGGTCCAAAGTCATTTATTTCCTAGAATCTGCCGATGCCTCGACCTTACTACTCTGCCAGTATCACTAGATGAGTTCATGCTAGATGATGATCTCTTGTACAGGAAAACACTGCTAACAGGCAAAGATATGCCCAATCGCGAAGTACGCCAACTTGTCCCCACTGCCCTGATACCAAAGGTTCTTCATATTGTTCACAATACTCCTCAAGCTTCCCATCCAGGTAAAGACCGATGCTTGCGCCAAGCACGTCTCAAATACTATTGGCCAACCATGCGCCACGATATCAATGCCCACTGTGACTCTTGCCTCTCCTGCCACCGCCACAAAGGATCAACCGGCTTACCAGTACCTCTCTTACAATACCCAATCCCGTCATGACCATGGGAAACTGTCTCAATCGATCTCTTAAAACTCCCTCTCACAGAATCTGGCGCTGAGTACTTGTTTGTAGCGGTCGACCACTTCTCCCGCTACTGGGTCCTCGTACCCCTCTCCGACAAGACCGCGAAGAGCGTTGCTTGTGCCTTTGTAGATCATGTAATTTGCCCGTTCAGTACCCCTCATACCATTCTTACTGACAACGGTACAGAGTTCAACAATAGCCTTCTAGATGAGATCTGTTGCTGCTTTCATATCAGTAAGTGCAATGTCGTGCCTAACCATCCGGCTTCCAATGGCCTTGTAGAACGCCACAACCGAAAAATCTTAGAGTGCCTCAGACATCTAGGCTCCCATAGTTCGTCCTGGGATGACTGGATTCCCCAAGTGGCATCCTCAATCAATAGCTCCATCAATGCATCCATTGCTGAATCTCCCTTCTTCGTCCTCTTTGGTTTTGACAAGGACCTCCCATACTTTCTCTTATCCTCAAAGCCAGAACCCATCTACAACATGGATGATTATGTTAAACTAAAATTGGCCAACTTCCAAACAATCCACCAGTATGTCCAATCCGCTTTGGCTTCCTCTCAGGAGGACATGCTGCAGCGCCAACATAAATCCGCCTCTCCTATCACTATCAATGTAGGCGATCTTGTCTTTGCTCATTCCCATACGCGTTCCTCTAAGTTGGATGACATATTTACAGGGCCCCACCGCGTCCTCACTCAACAAGGCAACAAATTTCACCTCCAGGACCTGTCCACTAGGGACACCAGATGGGTCCACGTCGATGACTTAAAGCGCGCACCCCGTGGCCTCGTGTTGGAAGAGTCACTTACACAACCTCCTGCCCCCTCTTCCCTTCCTCCCATCCCTCAGTCTACCTTGTCTCCACCTATCCCTCAGTCTCCTTCCTCTCCACCTCCACCTGCTCATTCATCAATCAATCAATATCGGTCCAAACTGCGCTCTGCCCATCAACCTCTTCCCGACCTCCCCCATTAACTCTACCCTGATTTTTAAGGTACGATGTTAGCGATCTCCCTGCTGGCAGTGCTGACCCTCCTGGGGTCTGGGTCAGGTCAGGACGATGGTGGAGTACGTCCCGGGGCCTTGGTCGGCTCGGGAGGCGAGGTAATGCTTATCGAAGCCGTAGCCTCCTTGCGCTATGATCTTGCGCCTCTGGCCGACGTAGCCATTGCCCTACCTGCCTACGCGCACCAGCTCCACGGAATCAGGAACATCCTCACGGCCTTCATGGGGACACACAACCCGAATGAGTATCTCTATAACCTTTTCCTCCCACTCTCCTGGCAATTGCAATACATAAGTAACAGATTCACTGAGCTCAATGACACATTTTCCATTCAGACACCCGTGGGTCATTCTCGTGTGAAACGAGGTCTCTTCGACTTCGGCGGTGAGATTCTGAGTGGCTTGTTTGGCGTTGCTACAGCCCGTGACATTTCTGGCTTCAAATCTGATCTCACTCATTTAGCTTCAGCCCTAGAATCACAACGCCGAGTCATTAAAATCCAACACACTATGTTACAGAAGCTCACAACCCAACTCAGTGAAGTCACGTCCACTCTAAACAATTCCACCGATATCTTACAACGCCACCTTTCAGATCTCAACGTTATCTCTCAGTTCTTCTACCGCAAACTCAACATGGATAATCTCCAACTAGCCATTGACTCTTTCCTGTCTCAAGTCTCTGCCTTGGTTCGTATCCTGGTCAATGCTATCAATGGACGTGTCACTGCCAACTTAGTACCTGTCTCAGCTCTCCGTTCTGTCCTGGAATGGGCTCACTCCACCTTCGGTCTCTCCCCAGTCCTCCCCTACTCCTCCCTTGACTATTATTATCCTGTTCTCGAAGCCACTCTTCTCACCACATACGTCATCGTCCATATTCCTCTCCGTTCTGCCATAACCTTTAACCTTTTCCACATCATTCCCTTCCCTTTCTGCCTCAACAACTCCTTGTTACAGGTATCTGTTCCTTCAGAATATTTCCTCCTCTCCCATGATAATCTTTCCGTTGCCTTCCTTTCTTCCACAGACCTCCAGCAATGTTCCTCCCTTACTCTGATCTCTCGTCTCTGTGCTGCCCACTTTTTCGCTATCTTCCCTAGCAGTGCTACACCCTGTGAGTCTGCTTTTGTTCGCAACCATTCCATCTACTCGGCCTGTTCTTTTGTCCCAGCTCCTGACCTCCCGGTCCACCATGCTCACCTCAACCATGTCCAGTACTTCTTATTTGCTGTTCCCATCTCTGTCACAATCATGTGTCCTGGTTCTTCGGTTCGATCCGTCCCCGCTAGTGGTCTCTACAAAGCATCTGACTATTGTACCATCAAATCAGAGTCCGTCATCACTTACGCCACTCGCTATCACCAAGCTGTCCGTAAACAATCCTATGACATCTTTCAACCAATCGACATGCCTTCAACCCTACCATCTGCCAACATTACCATCACCTCCCCTAACTTGCGCATGCTAAACCAATCGACATGCCTTCAACCCTACCATCTGCCAACATTACCATCACCTCCCCTAACTTGCGCATGCTAACCTTCCTCAATGACAGTGATTTCATTATGGATCAATTTTCTCTGGCCTTCAGCCGTTCCTGGGTTCATCCAACGGTTGTGTTTCCCCCTGTGGTTATCGCTTTCATAGGTTTTCTACTCATCATATGTGCAGTGCATTGTTGTGTCAGAAAAATGGAACATCGACTCCAGGAAATCAGAGTCGCTACAGGCATAGTACGCCCTACACACGACGTAGAAACTCCACGTACTTAGTGCCGTCACATTCAGTGACTACCATTGCCATCTAACAATTAACCAAACTGTGAACAGAACTCTGCCTACTAGAAATTGATGGTATTTCTTTAATGCATTACTGAGTGACAGTGTATCCTACAGAAAATACAAAAAAAAAAAAATGAACGAAGAACAATGGAACTCTCATATCTACTCCTTGTTTATCACACTATTATTGTGTATTTCCGTTATGTTTATGTATACCTTCGCCCTTTACTGGACTTATACCTATTAATCCTTGTATATCTTATATGTATATATCCTTCTCATTCCCTCCCCTCAACATGGCCATGTCTCCCCTACTGCCCCCTGTATCATACTTATCCCTTGTACAAACCTCCCCGGTCCTGCCTTACTACTATCATCAAACCCCATTTAACTCCTGGTGTCAGTAGCCACCATCTCAGCTACCCGGGGGAGTAGTTTACCCCCTCCACAATATGTCTACCCCCGATGTATATATGTCCCCCCCCCCCAATGCATACATGCCCCCACTAAACTTGCTAGGTCAGCACGCTTTCCCAGGGCCCAAGCTTGGGCAGACGGCGTTACTGCGTCAGTTCTTAGCAGGCAGCCTAGTCGGGCAGACTATTTTGCTGTGAGCTTGTAATAAACTCCTTATCTAGCCGTTTGTACACGGAGTTTCTATCACCAAAGTATTGCAAGTTACAGAATGTTGATAGTAGAATGGAGGTAGTGGACTATGCATAACTCTCTCTCTCTCTCTCTCTCTCTCTCTCTCTCTCTCTCTCTCTCTCTCTCAACAGCACTATCATGATTCCATCCTGTGATCAGTAACGATAGATTAAATTCACATATCACTACCATACATTTCCAACTGAAAGAGTATATTTAAGTGACACAGAAACAACTTGAACGATTTTTCAGAGTTTGTGGGTTTTTTGAAGTTTTATGAATTTACTAAGACTTTGGCTGCTTCCGAATTTTCTTAATTTTTTCTTAATTTTTTTGTGCTTCTTTTTTCACTGAGGTTTCTTGAGTGTTTTAAATTTATTTCTTTTATTTTCCTCCGGTGATGTTTTCTTCAGTTCAATTATTTTTCTTGAATTCGTCTTTAAGAATGTCACTTCTGTTTTTTTCTTGCTATCTTGAGATGATTTTCAAAATGGAAGGATTAGATAGAACCTTCACTGGCCCCTCCACCAATAGCAATGCCTTTTACGGTGCATTACCAGCATAAATTTCTGCAAGATATCTTCGGCCTGTGTACATCAGTCGGAAAACCTCACCATTACTAAGATAACCTTTAAAACATTATGCAAAGGTTGTCCCAGAAGAAGTAGTTGGTAAGTCAAAAGCAATGTTGGCTGAATGTGTTGTAGCAGAATCCATAGAGTTTTGAGTAGAACATCCATCCTTCCATCCATCCATCCATCATCCAATCCTTTGTTTCCCCATGAAGAGGCTTGGAGCCTGGGGCTAAGGAAGTTGGTCCTGACATTTACGATGAGAGTGACCAGCCTCATTCATCCCTGAGTGTCATTATGTGAGTATTAAACTCCAACTACCCCTTGGAGATAAACCTACAGAGGCTCAATCCGATTGGAGTGCCTTAATTACTCACGGCACTAATCCACCAGGCACCATAATTTGGTTATATGGTTACCACCCAGCATAGTAAATGGTTTCCTGGTGTATAGGAAACCATTTGGCTTATCACACAGTGTAGAGTCATCCATAAGCAGAAGGAAGAGGAAAGAGTGAAGGAAAGACAGAAGAGGGAGTGTAAAGTCACCCGTTGGCAGAAGAAAGAGGAAAGAATGAAGGAAAGAAAGACAGACGAGGAAAGAAGGAAGAGAGGAACGGACAGACACCCAAAGCAGCAGTACATCAAGTGAGTGGATGATGAGCACCCCCACCTACCACCAATACACCACGTAAATCATCATCATCATCATCATCTTGAGCTGTTTCAGGGAATGGTATATCCTGGCACACCTGAACGGGCAATAGATATACCAGAAAACTGCCAATCTTTGTGCCACTTTTGGGTTTTAGTGGCGCGTTAGTGATATTTAGGTGAAGATAACGCAAATTATACCCCAACATAGATCACAAGGCTGAGTCATATGTTAAACCATTCACACAAGACACCTCAGATAAGGTTAATCCGTCACGTTCCGAGCTATTTCGCACCTACGACACCCCCCAATCCCGAGCTAATTTGGAAAAAAAATTTTTGGCTAAAACCTCCGCTTTTGGTGAGAAACATCGAAAATTCATAGAAAAATCGCTCACCTGAGGTTTAAAATACTTGATACAGGTAGCAGTACCTCCTTACCTTACTGGGTTTTCTATCAGGCTGGCTCCAAAGAAAACGAGTTCTATGGGATGGTAACTATTCCACACCACTCATAAACGGTATTTAGTTATTTATTTGGTACGAATTTATATGTAGTACAAGAGTATATTGGTTTTAACCCGCCCCGTCCCGGCCACTTTTCGACCACTGGTACCCCCCAATCCCGAGCAATTTTTGACCTTTTTTTTTTTTGCTAAAACTTTCGCTTTTGGTGAGAAACATCGAAAATTCATAGAGAAATCGCTCACCTGAGGTTTAAAATACTCATTACAGGTAGGAGAGCCTCCTTACTTTACTGGGTTTTCTATCAGGCTGGCACCAAAGAAAACGAGTTCTATGGGAGGATAACTATTTCACACCACTCATAAACGGTATTTATTTATTTACTGTTACGAATTTATATGTAGTACAAAAGTATATTGGTTTTCAAGCAGTAATATAGGCATTATAAGCATTGTTTCACTCACTAATACCTGACCTTTTTTTGCCACATTACCTGATCATCATTTCTAACTGTTTCTTCCTCTAATGCTATGTAAAGTTTGTCCTCCACATTGTCATTGATTGGGGAATCACTCTGGCCCTGAATTTCGTACCGTGGCATGACATGGCTATACTGGCCAGGTCACTGATAACAGGTGAATTGCTGAGAAAAGGGCATGCAGGGGGGGGAGGAGGTCATGCTGGGTAAGGCATTGTCTCTGCCTGGCATCTTGTTGAGGCAGGTGTCCCGTGTATACGTACCAAAAATGACTCGCGAAAATTGAAAATTGTGGAAATTATGAACCTTGCAATTGCAGGACGTTGAAGTACGTCCTCGGGATTAGCTGTGACAAAACGTGAGGACGTGGAAGTACGTCCTCGGGACGGCGCGGGTTAAAACAGTAATATAGGCATTATGAGCATTGTTTCACTTACTAATTCATCAACATACCTGACCTTTTTTGGCGACAGTACCTGACCATCATTTCTGACTGTTTCTTCTTCTAATGCTATGTAAACTTTGTCCTCCACATTGTCATCGATTGGGGAATCACTCTGGCTCTGAATGTCTTTATTGGCGGGGTCACTGGTAACAGGTGAATTGCCGAGACAATGGCGTGCGGGGGGGAAGGTTATGCGGTGTAAGGCAATTTCCCTGCCTGGCATTTTGCAGAGGAATAGAGGAAGGTACGTATGAAAAATCACACGTGAAAATTAAAAATTGTGCCAATTATGAACCTTGCAATTGCACGACGTACCAGTACGTCGACGGGACTAGCTGTGACAGAATGTTGTGACGTACCCATACGTCGATGGGTTGCCTCGGGTTAATCCATCCACTCCTTTTTCTCTTACAACACGAACAGAGGCTTTTTTGTGAATTCGTGCGGCACCAAAACCATGCACTGTTTTGTAACCACTCTGTTGTAATGGGTTATATTAAGTCACTGAGTTGTATTTCAACAGCTACCTTGCCATTCACATAAAATTCTCAGCCGTCAGCACTACACAGGCGAATGCCAGGCGGCTCAAGAATGCAAACCTGTTTGATCTTTTTACTGTAGGGAGGACAGATATTAACTTCACCACAGACCCAGTGTTCATAAAAAAAAAAAAAAAATGATGCAGGGACTTCTTCACAATGACTTATACTAAGATACCTACAGGTACAGACGTCGGAATAAGTTCGTTTCCTTTTCCATGGACTAAGGTGTTTGTTACACTGCTCAATGGAGAGCTATCCCCTCCTCCTCCCTTCCTCATAGTCTCACACTCCTGCCGGACCCCCCCACTTTTCTCTCTGACCCCATAACCCCACCCGATACCCTCCACACTCTCGCTCACAGCCAGCTAGGGGTTTTTTTACTTCAAGCACCTCTCTAATTACGTGTAGTCTGAACAACTAATAACGGAATAGTACGGTATATATCATAAACCAAGTTAGGAAAAGGTTTACTACACTGTGTGTGTGTGTGAGAGAGAGAGAGAGAGAGAGAGAGAGAGTTAAAAGACTGGGAACGACTTGCAGAGAGGGAAAGCAAGTGGAAAAATAAGAAATGAGAGGACAGTTACGGAGAAAAAAAAAGGGGGGGGGGAGAGGCAAGGAGAGAACAACGAGAGCTAAGAAAAGAGACAGTGAGAGGAAGAGACAGTGAGAGGTGAAATGAGATACAAGCAGTGTGAAAGGGAAAGAGAAAAGGGAGATGTGAATAGAAAAACCAGGAGTCAGGGAAGCAGAGACAAAAGGGGAGACAGCTGAGAGAAAATGGGAATGGAGCAAACATAGAAATAGGGATATCAAAAAGAGAAAGTGGGAAAGAGAGCTACGGAACGGAATACTGAAAACGATAATGAGAAAAATTAGAAAATTGATGCAAGGTAACAGGGAGGAGGAAGAAAGTATGTTATTCTGGCAAGGATGCAGGGAAAGAACTAAACTGGATAAGACGAAAGCATTGAGGCCGAGTAGAACGAATGACATTCAAGTAAAAAGGGAGGGAGAGAAACAGAGAAATTTGCAGAGAGAAAGTAGAGATTAAGGGTGGGAAGAAAAAATAGGTTAATTTGGGGGGTAAGAAGGAGAAGGGGTACGTTAAGAACGGAAGACAAGGGGAGGAAAAGGGAGGGAGGGAAGGAAAGACAGTGGGAAGAGCGGAACGAAAGAGGAGATTTCGGGTGACACGGAAAGACGGAGAGAGGAGAGAGAAAAAGAGCATGCAGTTATTACTGGGGGAAGAAAGCAGTAAAGGAAATGGATTTAATACAAGTAAAGAAATAGGGAAAGAGTAATGGAGAAAAAAAGGTAAGACACGTGACAGATGAATAAAGTATGACAAAGTTGTGACACAGGAAGGGAGAAAGACAAGATGGGTGAGGTAAGGAGGGAGTGACAGAGGGGAGAGATACGAAGGAAAGGAAAGAGAGAGGGAGGAAGGTAGGAACTGAGCAGGTAGCTATAAAGAAAGGGGAAGGAGGGGAAAGGAAACCGGGGATGAGACAAAGGATCCAGAGAGAGAGACAGTGGGGGGGGGGGGACAGTACACAGACAGGCACAGACAGATAGGTCGACAAATATTCAGAAAGTGTGCGTTTGTGAGTGTGTGTGTGTCTGTGTGTGTGTGTGTGTGTGTGTGTGCTTCCGTCCCTGCGTCACTCCTACAACACTTCAGTTTTTTCATCTGCGTGTTTTCTTCCTCTCTCCTTCAGTTTCTCTTCTCACTCACTTTTATTTATCAGTATTTCTCCTGATTGTTCTTACCATTCCAAGTCTCTCTCTCTCTCTCTCTCTCTCTCTCTCTCTCTCTCTCTCTCTTGCAGTATTCTCTTCTTCCCCTCCTTTCCTTCTCACTCTTCTTTCCACTTCTCTTTCTCTTACCCATCTTACATCATTTTACTCTCTCTCTCTCTCTCTCTCTAGGAATAAAGAGATTGTTCTCACAGCCTATATCTCCTTAATACGGCCACTTCCTGAGTTGCTGTGGAATATTGGTCGCTTGAAAAAGACATACATCGACTTAAAAAGAGTTCAGGGCCCATATTCTGCATAGTGCTTATGGTCGACCCTAGCTAACCGTCATAGCTCAGCAAATTTATGACAGTCAGTCTTATGGCCGTCGGAAGTCGTCGGCCATACCTCACTAATCCAACAACACCGTCAGCTGCTAGAACGCACCGCTCAAAATTTGTCAACTTTAAATTTATGGAATAAAATAGGTTCTTGGCATTATTTTCTTGGATTTAAATTGTTTTAACTTCATATTACGACTTTTGGGGAAGTTAGACATAGTAAAATAGGAATTCGTTTGTGAGAAAATGCGCTGAAACGTATTCCCGTTGAAAAGTGTGTAAACAAATGTACACGCACGAGTGATACATCCAGCCACATTCAGCTGGCTTTGTTTACAGAGGTGTGTAAAGCATGGAACCCCAAGCTAAGAGGCAAAGAAAAGCAAACTGGGGAGATGATGAATCTCTCCAGCTGGTAATGTTGTATAGGGACGAAGTCCATATACTGAGGAAAAATTTCAAAAATGTCGGTGTCTCAAATCAGAAGAAACACGACATATGGGAGAAAATCACGGCGGACTTAAACACACAATTCCAGCATGGGAGGACGGCCGTCGAGGTGAAGAAACGGTGGTTCACCATCAGTTCCAAGTCGAGGATGAAGCAGGAGAAATTCCGAGCGCATCGTAATGGAACAGGTAACTTTCCGTGTATTAGTTGTCTCATTCCGAGCATTTGGAATATCACATATATAATTTTTTCAATTATGAAAACTTTGATATTTCTAGAAGTTAATAAGAGATGCCTGTAAGTTACCGTAAAGTATAAAAGAGGAAGAAATGCTCCCTTCTTTCTAACCCACACAACCTTGAATAATGGTGGGAGTGCAGCAATTTTGTGTTATGGAGACAAAAAAAAGTTTTATCACATCACAGTAAAGTATATACTTTTCAGAACCTACTTTTGCATTACATTCTGATAAGACACTAATGTAGTGCTTTGCCAAATGTAATGAATAAATATGAAACATAAAACATGACAAGATTGTGTTTTCCCTTTTTTTTCCAGGTGTTGGCCCTCCACCCTCACCCCTTGACCCCATTGATGATCTTGTTGAGGACATTTTGGGGAAGGACAACAAGACCATCATGGGATTTGAGGAGGTAGATGACATTGGACTCCAAAAGGCCATCGACCTGTATGTATCTATTTGTTTAATCTGTGAAGTACACTCTTTAGTTCTATGCTTGCAATATATTGTCCTAAATATGTTCAGTTCTACTTAGCAAAACTATTAATAAGTATGTTACAAAACATTAGAAACATAACTCTTCACTTAGAAAGAACTTATGATGGATATTACTTTACTGGTGGAATATATTGTTTAACGGCTTTAGGTCAACTATACCTGAATCAACATCAACTTATATCAATTGATGCAATCCTACCTTGATTCATAGTAATTCAAAATTAATGTAAATCCACTCACAAGGTTTGCTAGCCTGCTAAACCTTTTTAATTGTTTAGTACGAAGTACGCCTTCCATTTCCATAACACTGTGTGCCATATTTAATCCGTAGTCTATGAAAGGAAAAAGATACCATCTGTCAGATCTGCATCATTTAATAACTGCTCATTTGTACACCCATTTCATTACTTCGTACATTACTTGCAGTGCGGACCAAGAGCCTTCAGTTGACCTCTCCACAAGTCATGGAGGTGCTGAGGCACCAACAGTAATAGTTGTTGGTGATCCAGAAAGAGTGGCTGAGCCATTTGAGGAGGACTCAGCAGCTGCTCGAATGAAGGTGGCAGGCTCGGAAGAGGAGGCAGCAGCGGCTCGGGCAAAGGTGGAAGCTGCTAAAGAGGAGGCTGAAGCTGCAAGGGCAGCAACAGGAGCTGCACGGGCAGGGGAGGAGGCTGCACGGGCAGGGGAGGAGGCTGCACAGGCCATGAAGACAGCTGCAGAGGAGGTGGCTGCGTGTGTTCGGGCCTTCGCAGGAGCTTTGCGGGCAGGGGAGGCAGCTGAAAGAGCACGGGAGGCAGCTGAAAGAGCACGTGAAGCAGCTGCCAAAGAAAAAGTAGAAGCCATGCGGCTAAAACAAATTTTATACAAACTGAAAATTGAAAATGCCAGAAAAAACAAATAATGAAATAAAGGTAGAAAAGAATGCACATCTATGACTGTCAAACCTTAGTTGTAGTTTAATTATGCATGTGTTTACTTCCTTAATTCCAAGGATATTTCTTCTCATATATAAATGTGGCAGAATGGTTATGTATGAATGTGAGAATTCAAGAATAGCAGTTGTAATGCTAAGTTTACACGGTATAAATCTAAGTGTGATTGGGGCATATGAACCACGTGATGTCATGTGAGAGTGAGAGATATAAGGAGAGAGAAAATGTGGCCCTGGGGGAGGTACAGGAAGGAAGGTATAAGGTCATTGATTGATTGCTTTATAAATGCAAGTGGAACAGTACCTTGGCATGTACTTGACCAGTCGTGCAGAGGAACAGGTTTCAGTCTTCGTTGCTGGAAAGAAAAACAAATTAATTAGTAAGTAGTAATAAAAATGATACAGAATAATGGAGGTTCTTGAGAATTGCATGTTTGCCATATTCAGTTAGAAAACTGTACATGTACAAAATATCCAACGTACTTGAAATGCAAGTTGCAGAATTCATCTCGATACCGGCGACCTTCATTCCGGTGACCAGCTGGAAGTGGTGGTACAACCTGCACATCTTGTGCTATGGCAAGATCGCCTTCTTCAACGTTAGGTTGAGCATCATCGAGAGGAATGGGAATATTCCGGTCCTTGCAGATGTTGTGAAGCATACTGCATACATGTATCATCTTGCAAATCTTCACAGGGGGACGTACTCGGACCTCGCTGTGTAGGACATGAAAGCGGCGTTTAAGCTGTCCTATTCCCCGTTCCACAACACTCCGCGTCCGTTTGTGGGCCCTAAAAGAAAATACAAATGATAATAGCAGTCATTGATAAGTACTTATGATTGTGTTTATTTTGTTTAGGTTTGGATAGTTTTAGATAGGTTTGGTAATGGATTTAGAGGTGGATGATTAATTAAAAGGAAATGTTTCTTGGTATGGAATTCAATGGCACACTTACCAGTTAATTTAGGTTTTGTTTTTTATTTCAAATGTTTTAAAAATTATTCTGAACCTAACCAAAAACACTGTCTGACTAGTGTAAACTTAACCTACTTTATTAATTTCATCTAATTTCATATTAGTATTTTTTTGTTGGCTAGGCTAAACTTGGTTAGGTTAAATTTTAATATATCTATATAATTTTTTTTATTTTTTTTATTCATATCATTATTTATTATAATATACTTAACCTACATTACAAATATTTTCTTAAGTCCATAGAAAGTTAGCACACTTTATTAATTTTTCTGGTTACTATAAACTAAACCTAACCTGCTTGGGCTAACCCCACAAGCCCTGTGGGGCTAAACTAAATTTATGTACTATGGGTTTTGTTAAAGAAAATGTTCATTGCTATGGACAGCAATGGGACAATAACCAGTTCATCTGGGTTAGGTTGAGTTATATATTTATATTATTTGTTTCTGGTTTATTTAATATTTTCATATATTTTTACACTAACCTTAACCTAAAGGTAGGTTAAGTTTACACTAGTCAGACAGTGTTTTTGGTTAGGTTCAGAATAATTTTTAAAACATTTGAAATAAAAAACAAAACCTAAATTAACTGATAAGTGTGCCATTGAATTCCATAGTAAGAAACCTAAAGTATAAGGAAATGTTTCTTACTATGGAATTCAATGGCACACTTACCAGTTAATTTAGGTTTTGTTTTTTATTTCAAATGTTTTAAAAATTATTCTGAACCTAACCAAAAACACTGTCTGACTAGTGTAAAATTAACCTACCTTATTAATTTCATCTAATTTCATATTAGTATTTTTTTGTTGGCTAGGCTAAACTTGGTTAGGTTAAATTTTAATATATCTATATAATTTTTTTTATTTTTTTTATTCATATCATTATTTATTATAATATACTTAACCTACATTACAAATATTTTCTTAAGTCCAAAGAAAGTTAAAGAAAATGTTCATTGCTATGGACAGCAATGGGACAATAACCAGTTCATCTGGGTTAGGTTGAGTTATATATTTCTATAATTTGTTTCTGGTTTATTTAATATTTTCATATTTTTTTACACTAACCTTAACCTGAAGTATTATTTTTTCGACCAGTCTAAACTTTACCTATCCCATTATTATTATTGTATTATATTTAATTATTTATTTAATATTTTTTAGACGTCCATAATTAACCTAACCTGCTGGGACTAGCCCTACAAGTACTGTAAAGCCAAAACTCTGTATATAATGGGTATGTGATGTGATTGGTTCAGTTTGGCAATTCCAACAGATAATGTCTGCTAAACCTAACTAAACTTCACTGGGGAGCACTTAACAAATATAATAAATAAATTAATAAAACATCTACTTACCTATTATAGCGTGATTGAGGTCCAGGCAGAGGTCGCAAGTATGCTGTCAGGAGCCATGGCTTGCTGGGATATCCACTGTCTCCCAGCAAGTGACTACTTGGTGGCACATGTCCTCTCTCGAACAAAACTGCCACTCCACTGCCATTCAGAATACGTGCATCATGCACTGAGCCAGGCCATTTTGCAAGGATATCCAATATTCTATAGTTGGCATCGAAGACTACCTGTACATTAATACTATGATATCCCTTGCGGTTGACAAACACGTCTTCCTGCTCCTTCGGTGCCACAATCCTTATGTGTGTCCCATCAATGGCACCAATAACCCCGGGGAAATTAGCGATGTTGAAGAACTCTGCCTTGTTCGCCTCAGTAACTTGTTGGGTGGTGGGAAAACTGATAAACTGCTTGATAATGTTTATGTCTGCAAGGGCGTCAATGGTCTGGGTGATGGCTCTGCTGATGGCGGGTTGTGATGGGCCGAGGTCGTCGCTGCTGCACATTTGCATTTTTCCGGTAGCAAGATAACGTAGTGTTATGATGACCTTAAGCTCCGGGGTGAGTGGGTTTCTCCTCTTGGTGTCACTCGATAAGGCGTCTCTCACAAGATTGGTGACAAACAAAATACCGTCCCTGTCTAGCCGGTATCTCCTGATAAGCTCAGTATCACTGAGCTCGTTTAGCACGTCCCTTCTTCGGAAAATATTCCTCGGCTGGGGATCTGCTTGCTGTGGTGCGGCCATGTTGACACACTTCTGACGGTCATAGGCGGCGTTAAGACAGGGTGAACCCGAACATACGATCGCGCGTCTTATTATGGTCGTCCATAGGAGTTTATGGTCGACCATACGAGTTTCTGACGGAGTTATGTCTAAAATGCGCCATTTTGTTTAGATATGTACGACGGACTTAGCTATGACGGTTTGTAGAATATGGGCCCAGGGGACTAAGGCATCAGGGTCACCTGAGGGCTGTGGGACTTTTTTAGTAGAAACTCGTAGACTACAAGGTCAACTAATTAAAGTGTTTAAAACCTGAATGGGTTTCACAATCATTACATACAAAGTTGCTTACTCTTAACACAGACTCGGCACACAACCATGATCGGAAGCAATAAATAAAAAAAATTACCAGCAGAATTAGGTGAAAACTTTTTCACGTGCAAGATCTGCTCCACAAGGACCTGACTCAACACGGACGTTGTTAACACTACAGTAGAGAAGTTTAAGGGATTCATCGGCAGGATTTTACACTAGAATAAATGTGAATTGGATATGCATACCTAGGCAAACAAGAAGTATCTCCAAGCAATGGGCTGTATAGTCATTAAGATCCTAACTTTTCCTTGTAACACCTGTGTGTGTGTGTGTGTGTGTGTGTGTGTGTGTGTAAAAGAGGTGTCTACTACCACAACATTTAATCACAGCAGATTTATTTATATCCTGTGTGTGTGTGTGTGTAAAAGAGGTGTCTACTGCAGCAACATTTAATCACAGCAGATTTATTCTCTCTCTCTCTTTCTCTCTCTCTCACACACACACACACACACACACAATGTAGTAAACCTTTTCCTAACTTGGTTTATGATATATGTCATAAAAGACTTTGTGGTTCCTTTGTGGTTGAGTTATATATATATATATATTAGACTTGTGGACGAGCGGTTATTATACTGGAGTAGCTTGTAGTAGATAATTGTCTTTCCCATTTGTCATGTAGTGACAGGAGAGGTAAAGAATAGTATGGGACTATTTTTATTTGTCTTGGAAATATTAACAAGTCTCTCACACAGAGCGAAGTATAGAGTCCAGTCCCGCTAACTATCTCTCTGTCTCGCTCTCTCTGTCTCTCTCTCAAGTTGCCAAGCCCTTCTCCCTGCGACCTGTCTCTTCTAAGGCCTGTCTCCTTCTGAGCTCTCTTTCCTAAATTCTGGTGAAACAGGAGACGTATCACGTGTGTTCCTTGTGGATGGAAAGTTTAAGAAGCCCGTGTGTGAGTATGTGTGTATGTGTGTGTATGGTCACTAGGGCTTTGTTCACGGGTGGATTGCTGACAACTAACTGCATCATCTCCTTACTGGCCACTGTCGTCAGCTTTCCTCAGTGTAATTTGCAAACTCAGTTCCTATTCCCAGGCTCGCATAGAGCTGTCTATCTATCTATTTATCTATCTATCTATTATGATTTGTAATTATAATATGGAGTTCTGATATCTGCTCGGTCACGCGAAAATGGCGTACCATCGACAGTCAATAGTCTTAACATATTAATACACATTATATACACATTATAATGAACTTATAAGCTAATTAAGTGAAATACATAGTATTGTAAAAGTAACATAATTATATGAATATTGTATACATATAATATTCATAGTAAATAGTGATTATTTAGTAATATTACATTTTAAACAAGTTGTATACATATTTGAATAAATGCATTAAAGTGAATTATTTAACTGTAATACAGTATGTACTTGGGTTATTGTAGTGAAATGCATACACGCAAGAAAAAAAAATAGTTTAAAATTAAGATTATGGTAAGAGTTATTAATATTTCATTTACAGATAATGGTACTGGTCTGCCATACATGGGTCCTTCTTCTTTGTATTTTATATATATATATATATATATATATATATATATATATATATATATATATATATATATAATTAATACTGTATACAAAATATATACACTTCATTCAGGGTGGTTAACTTTGATGTTAACTCTCCCCCCACTAAATAATGACTCCAAATTAGCAATTCTTGCATGCATTCTGTGCATTGCAAACAGCAGTACTGCAACTACAATGCAGACGATTATAAAGACAGTAGGTGCTGGGCTATACACATAATATGGGTTGAACATACTCAAACTCAAATCTTCCCAGGGCTTCATTGTTTCATTGATCAGCTGCATAGTTTCAAACTTAGGTGAAGTCAGTTTAATACTTGTGCTCATGTTTAAGTTCATATCAGGCAGTGGGTGGAAATGTGTGTGTGTATGATTGAGAATGGCATAGTGATTGATGGTGGATAAAGTAGACATGGCTGGTGTAAATACCGCACAGTAGTCTGGTGCTATATATAATCCTGATGCTGATGTATGAGATGGTGGTATATCTGGACAGACTATGTAAACTGATGTGTTATGAGGGAAATAAAAAAACCGTGAGTGTCCAATGCGTTGATGGTGTACAAGTTTATCTGGAGCAAAAGTGAAGTTACAATGATGAATATTGTCATTTCTGATGATAGCCATTTCACAAGGGACTGTATCAGTAGGCTGAAATGTGAAAATGTACGCAGGACAAAGATGAACAGCATGTAAGGATGTGCGGCACTTTCGTTCAATCGTTGACTCACTTGCGAAAGTGACAGTGTCCCGTCTCTTGGAGACCATGATGAGTTCGGTGTCTGTGTTGATGTTGATGATGACCAAAGTGTTGTTATTTTTATAGGGGAAGGGGTGTATTTGGTATACTGTGAACAGGTCTTCAGTGATGAATGGTACATGAACTACCACTGATGTTGGTGTTAGTGTTGCTTCTAAATACGGGTAATATTGCATAAATTCCCTACTGCGGAACAACGGCTTCAATTTATGTTTATGTTTGCCTTGACTAACTATCTGACGTAGCTCATGAACTGGGAGTAAGTCAGTTGTGATCTTGCCATCACCAGCATTCGAAATTCCTTGCATAAGTGCCCTGAAACGATCTCTAGTGTTCTCTAATTGTAGTAGAATCGTGTCAATATGTTCTGTGATGATGGAGAAGTGTTGGAAAAGTGTAACGTTTCCCTCCAATTCATTTATTTTATCTACACTCTCGAGAGCTATGTTTTCTGCTTGTTTCAGATTTTTCACAATTGTCTTCATTGCTGAGTTCTGTCCTGTGATGAATTTATCTTGGTATGTTAGTACCTGAGCTATCTTATTAAATTTGTTGTTTATTTCTTTAAGGTCATCCTCTGTAGCCAATCCGAAGATGTTCCCAAGAACTGCGCCACCCAGGTCGAACAAACCGCGCTTTTGGCGAGTACGTGTGATGTTGTTCCTGTCGCTCAGTACCTCCGTTCCATAAGATGGGAGATCTTGGATCATGACGAGCATAGTTGACTTCGCCTGTTCTAGTTTCCATTTCGCTAACTTTACCATTTCATTCACTTCCTTGGTGTTATGTGCTTGTGAAACATAATTTCCTATCATGAAGTCCAGAGTTCGCATCGGCATCGCAAGTCTGTCTAGATAAGTAGGTAAGTCATACAAGTAATCTAGACTTATTTCAGTACTCATGACGTCCTTAACGATTGTAGTCTGGCCGTTGGAGCTATGAGGCATCCTTGTCATACTATATGTTTGGGGTCTAAGTGCGCATATCCTCTTGCTATGTAGAGGAGAATCCATAGCATAAGTCCCTTCATCGTAAACTACCGAAAAAAAAAAATCTATTAATTTCCTATAATGCTGTGGTCGATGATAGTGATGATGTGCGTTATGGTTGATTGTTATTTCATTTATAGAAGGAGTTTAAATCGATATTTAATTCTCGTAAATGATGTACTGTAGATTTGATTGAAACAGTTGCACCTATGTTCGATTGTTTGGTATATGACCTTAATTTCTTTTTGTAATCATTGTTGTGTTCTTGCTTGGTTTCTTGAGGTACGTTCGCCTGTTTGGTTGTATCCGAGGCTGAATAATTATGGGATAATTCCCTTGAAACTCGTTTTAAATGGTCAATATGAACTTGTTTCTCCTCGCCACTTGAAAGTGACTTAATTATAAAACTTTGTTTGCTTTTATGTTAATTACTCTGTATGGGCCCTCAAATTTTGGGGATAATTTATTGTCTCTCGTATGAATGACACCGTAAACAATGTCTCCTAAGCTGATAGGTGAATCTTTCGCCTTCTTGTTAAATGCCTCCGTCATTTCTTCCTTGGACATCGTTAATTGTTTTTTGACTCTTTTGTGAATGTCCTGGAATTCACGTAAACGGAGTTTAGAGTAATCATCGTAATTGTATATAGGCATGCTGTCACCTTCTAGGAGCTCATATGGTAATTTTTTATCTGTGCCATATATAATGAAATGTGGTGTGTCACCGATGGATTTATTTATAGACCCATTAATTGAGGCTTCTACTCTGGGAATCCAATCATCCCAGCTTGCATAATTTTCACTGAGAATGTGTCGTAGCACATCTAATACCTTTTTATTTTGTCTCTCTACCAACCCATTCGATGCTGGGTGATAGGCCAAAACGTTAACCTTTTTGATGTTGTATTGTTTACATATTTCTTGTAAGATCTCAGAATTAAATTCTCCTCCATTATCACTTATTAGTACCTTTGGGGTAGTAAAGCGACATATTACATTATCTGTTATTGCCTTTGCTACTGTCTCTGCTGTCTTATCTTTAATTGGAGCTAAAATGACATAACGGGAAAAATGATCCGTTGCTACGAATAAGTATAGGTTATTATTGTATGATAATGGCATCTTGAGTAAATCAACAGCGACAACGTCCCATGGTTGATGTGGTACAGGGTAATTACCCATCGGTGCAGGTGTGATTGGGTATCCTTTGTGTTTCGCACATGATTCGCATCTGTCTATATGATTGTTTATATCTTTTCGTAATGAAGGCCAGTAATATAATAGCTGGGCTTGGTTGAATGTCTTATCCTTTCCAGGATGTCCTGCATGTGGGCTGTCGTGTATCAATCGTAATACTTGGGGTATCATGTCATTAGGTACTACCAACTGGTTAGTATTTCTTTGGCGTTTTGGTTGTTTAGAATTAATTTTGTATAATGTATTATTGACCATTGTGAATTGTTCAAGTGGGACATGCAGTTTGGGTAATTGTATGTCATCTCCACTTTCTAACTTGTATATTACTTTAGACCATATTGGGTCAAGTCTTTGTGCCTTTGCGATATCCTCGTGGTTTGGGATATTTCCTTTGAGATCTAATGCCGCGACCTGAATTGTGTTCGGGTTCCTAGATAAAGCATCAGCTACTATGTTCATTTCACCTTGTATATAATGAATTTGTACATTGTAGTTTTCAACTGTACACTTCCATCTTGCTCTCCTCCCAGAAAGGAGTTTTTCTTTAAACATACCCACCAGTGGTTTATGGTCGGTGAATAAGTGGATTTCGTAACCATATACCAAATCTCGAAACTTTTGTAATGCAAAAACCACTGCAATTGCCTCTAAGTCTGTAGTGCAATAATTTTTCTCCGCACCTCTTGTTGTCTGCTGGCAAATGCAATTGGTTGATTCTTTCCTCTTTTATCTTCCTGCATCAGTACAGCCCCTAATCCTTTAACTGATGCGTCTGTACAAATAAGAAATGATTTTGTGTAATCCGGATATGCTAAACAAGGTGCATTTGTTAGTTTAATTTTTAGATTGTTAAATGCCCTTTTTTGTTCTTCTTCCCATTGGAATACAGCATCTTTTTTGAGTAGTTGGAATAGAGGAAAGGCTATATGAGAGAACTGTGGTACGAATGACCTATAGTACCCAGCCAGACCTAAAAATTGTCTAACTTCTTCAGTCGTAGTGGGTTCAGGAAAATCTGTCACTGCCTGTATTTTGTCATCAGTGGTGTGAATACCATCAGAACTTAATTTGTGGCCTAAGAAATTTATTTCCTTAAAGCAAAATTTGCATTTAGAAAGTTTAATTTTTAATCCAGCATCACTAAGCTTTTGTAAGAGTAAGTCTAATTTCCTGAGATGATCCTTAATATTCTTCGTTGCGATTATAATATCATCAAGATAAATATTCCTTGTCCTAAAATTCCGGACAATAGGTAATTCATAAGACGCTGGAATGTGCCTGGGGCTGTCCTCAGTCCCATTGGTATTCTTGTATATTGATAATGGCCTCTGTTGAAAAGGCAGTGTATTTACGTGACTCCTTAGATACCGGAATCTGATAGTAGCCGTTTAGGAGATCGATGGTCGAGAATATATTATTCTCAGGACCAATATTCTGTAGAACATCGCTTAGCAATGGCATGGGAAATCTGTCTGGGATTGTGTGATTATTTAGTTTACGGTAATCTACTACCGCACGCATTTCTCCATTTCGTTTGGGCACGAAGAATAGGGGGGCATTCCACGGGGAGACTGAAGGCTCAATGATTCCAAGTTTTAACATTTCATCGACATACTGATTTGCAAGTGTACGTTGGGAGTGTGGTATGCGGTAAGCTGGTACGAAAATTGGTGGTGTTTCTGGGTGCACATTAATCATGTGATTAATCAAGTTAGTACACCCTAATTGTTCTCCGGGCAATGCTATGGTGTCCCTGTGTGTTTCCAGCAGGGTTAACAAATCATTTTCTTCATCAAATTCACCTGAGTGAATTAAATTCTCTTTTATTCTTTCTCTATCCGTAGATTTGATCTCACTTGTTACTCCAGCTATAACTATTTCCTTCACAGGGGCGGGACATTTTTCATTATTAACTATGCAAGTTCCCTTTTTCAACTGAACTTCCCCATTCATGTGATTAATTATGAATATTTGAGTTTGCCCTTCGTCGTTCGTATGACATAATGCGTTTTCTACTGACAATCCCTTTACTTTACATAATTCTTCTAAGACAAGAACAGTACTATTCCGTAATTTGCTCTTTATGGTAACCTTCATGTATGAATTAGGTGGTATAACTAAATCATTAGTGAGATGGGCTGGAAAAATTGATAAATCAGTACTGTTATCTGGGTCACTAATTCTGGAGGATGGGGTTGGTGGTGGGAGTGGATCTATACACTCATCTGTTTGTGTATGTTTGTTTAAGCTTTTAATATTACCAATTCTTTTTGGCTCTCTTCTACCAATCGGTGAGGGCTCTGAAGTTATTTCCTCTATGAATTCATTATCAAAGTCTATTCCATTCATTTGTGGGAGTATAGTTATGTTCTCAGCTCTCATGGATCTTAAGCCCAGTAACATATGAGCTTTAATTGCTAAGTTTTCAACGATATAGAAAAATGCAGAGAATGGTCTTGTAGTTTCTGTGAAACTGAGATTTAATCTTATCATACCCTTCACTGTAATCTCTTGTCCATCTGCTGTGTATAAATATAAATCAGCTTCATCCAGAAAAGTTACTTTCTTTTTATTTTTAAGAATTCTATTTAGTTCTTCATGTGTTATTAAGTTCACTGGAGAGCCTGTATCTAAAAATAAGGAAACGTTTTGATCCTCACATACAGCTGGTATCAAGATACACTCATTTCCCAACATGCCTCCTATGTGAAGTTTAGCCTTGTTCTTCTTTAGGTTTGTTCGTTTTTTGTCATGACTTAGTCTTCCCCCGATTTGAACATAGACACAATTTTTTCTACTGTTTTGCAATCACTAGTCCAGTGCCCTTGGTATCTATGATGCCTACAGTAAGGACCAAATCCTTGTGTCTTTTGTTTGTCCTCTTTTGCCTTGACAAAGCATTCATACCTTGTGTGTCCTGGTTTTGCACAATAATGACATAGAATGGACCTATCCCTTGACTGTGACCTACGAGTTGATTTCCCATAAGAAGTGTTGTTTATGGCGCGAGACCTGCTCGGGCTGCGCGAAAACTTATGAAACTGCCTGTAGGAAGGGGTCTTGGAACGAGGCCTTGTCACATTTGCTTGTTTGGCCTGCTTGATTTCTGGTCGCGATCGATTTTGTTCTCTGTTTGGGGTCGGTGTAGATGTTTTCACAGCTGATACTGTCTCAGGTACCCTCATTCTACCAGAATGTGCATGTGTGTCGACCACACCTGCTTTACTGCACTGCATCTCTACCTCGTTCATTAAGTCTAGCAAGCACATTCCTGGGGTGTACGCGATCGTCTTGGCGATCTTAAGGGTCCTATCAGGTAATTTACACAAGGCAGCTACATAACCAATGATGTCCACGACGAGGTCTGGGGACATCTTTCCATCATCTGTTATCCAATTAGAATTCTCCAATGTAGCTAATAAAGTTCTCTTGATTGTGGAGACATCAGCAGTTATTTCACTGAGCACATGGTTTGTAGTGTGCTCCCTTACAAGATCTACAATTTTATGTAATTCTGGAATTATACCTGGCAAGAAGTTCATACCTCCAGAAAATTTCTTCAGAAATTCAGTTTTAAATTCATCATATGTCCTAGCACGATAGAGCTTGTCGGAGCGAAGCAAGTTGCTCGCTGGACATCTTTCCTGGCTTATGCAAGATGAAAAAATAGCAATTTTCTCTTGTTCATCTAGTATGTGGCGCTTGATGAACATTTGTTCGCACTGACTGATTAATGAAATGACATCAATGCGATCTTTGTCTGTGCCAGAGAATTTTGGGGCACTTTTATCCTCGTGATACACAAACACGTGAGGTGTGGTTGTTAGATCAGCGGTATTTGTTTCTTGATCCATTTTTACTGTTTTCCCTGTTAATTCAACTTGGATGTGTTTATCGTTGTGTGAGGGAATGGTGGAATATGTACGACCGGACCGGTAAACCCTGTTAAGTGTATTGGCATACGTGTGCAAGGCAGCGGCAAAGTCCGCACTTCCTACGTCAGAGGTGGTTTCCCACTCATCATCTGAAACTGCCGTATTTGTTTCTCGATATTTAGTGTGTGGTGAGGTTTGTACAAGGGGTGGGCTGCCTTGAGGCTCTCTTAATTGTGAGTCTGATGTTGTGGCAAATTGTGTGTCATCTGGTATTAACGTGGGTGGTGGCGAAAATATTCCTGTCATTAAGATATGGTGTTATGAAATACACCTCTTGTTTATTTGTCCTAGCAAAATAGATGAGTAAATAAGTTGAATATAGCTAATTTTAGCACTGAGAAGAAATGAGTAAGTATAATTTTACCCACTTGATACAGATCGTAGAGGTGTGTCGATACAAAAGTCAATCTCAGAAGAAAAATACAGGTTTGATTGAAGATCTCTTGATAATTCTAGTGGTGTGTTGGTGGACGACATTACTCAGGAAATTCCATGGCCTGGTGCTTGTGGTGGTTAACAGCTGTCCCAGGCAAACCTCAGCATAGAACGTCGAATTTCCAACTTAACTGTGAAAATAAATGTGTATGAGTAGGAGCTATGTGAATAATGAGTAATGAGTAGTGGGTGAGAAGTGCCTGGTGTCAGTCACACGTTGCTTGGCATGGCAGACTCGCGTTGTGATGTCATCTCAGCACATGGTGACGTTGGCTTCCCACACTGGTAGCTGTGGTGAGTGAATGAGTAGCGATGAGTAACTTGAGTGAAGACGGGTGAGTAAGATGAGTTGTGAATATGGACTTGGTGTTTGCTTCGTCGTCTTGACCTCTGCGTCAGCGTAGGCGGGAGAGAGTGGTGGGGGTTTGTGTGCTTGTTGCTTTGGTCTTTCCTCTTCTTTACTTGCTTTGTTTTATATTCTTCTTGTTGCTGCTTGAAGTTACGTGAAGATTATAGAGTTGTTTTGTAGACTTGTAGGCTATTTGCATTGTAGGCTGTATTTTGTAGGAATTCACTGTAGAACTGAAGCTAATCTTGTAGAGTCTCGCCTGCTTTTGTAGAAATTTGCTTGTAATTCGGAGACGATGTCCGTAGATTCCCTGCCACCAAATGTCATAAAAGACTTTGTGGTTCCTTTGTGGTTGAGTTATATATGTATATTAGACTTGTGGACGAGTGGTTATTATACTGGAGTAGCTTGTAGTAGATAATCGTCTTTCCCATTTGTCATGTAGTGACAGGAGAGGTAAAGAATAGTATGGCAGTATTTTTATTTGTCTTGGAAATATTAACAAGTCTCTCACACAGAGCGAAGTATAGAGTCCAGTCCCGCTAGCTATCTCTCTGTCTCGCTCTCTCTGTCTCTCTCTCAAGTTGCCAAGCCCTTCTCCCTGCGACCTGTCCCTTCTAAGGCCTGTCTCCTTCTGAGCTCTCTTTCCTAAATTCTGGTGAAACAGGAGACGTATCACGTGTGTTCCTTGTGGATGGAAAGTTTAAGAAGCCTGTGTGTGAGTATGTGTGTATGTGTGTGTATGGTCACTAGGGCTTTGTTCACAGGTGGATTGCTGACAACTAACTGCATCATCTCCTTACTGGCCACTGTCGTCAGCTTTCCTCAGTGTAATTTGCAAGCTCAGTTCCTATTCCCAGGCTCGCATAGAGCTGTCTATCTATCTATTTATCTATCTATCTATTATGATTTGTAATTATAATATGGAGTTCTGATATATATACCATACTATTCCTTTATTAGTTGTTCGGACTACACGTAATCAGAGAGGTGTTTGAAGTACAGAAACCATTAGCTGGCTGTGAGCGAGAGTATGGAGGGTTGGTTGGGGTTATGGGGTCGGAGAGAAAAGTGGGGGGGGTTCGGCAGGAGTGTGGAACTATGATGAAGGGAGGAGGAGGGGATAGCTCTCCATCGAGCAATGTTACAAATACGGAAAAGGAAATGAACTTATTCTGACGTCTGTACATATCAGCGAGATAAAGGACCTCTCTGGCATGTGGGGAGCTCAGAATTTTGTGTCGTTAGGGAGGATTCTGTTGGTTCTGGTGCGGGGTTTCCCCCAACCATGTGTTGGCAAGGGCACCGCACTCGTTCGTGGAATGACGACATTGTGTTAAGTACAGTACTTGCTTCCGCATGATTATGAAGGTAATCTACCATCACGCCTGTGTCCTCGTTCATCTTCAAGTCTTCTATAACAGTGAGCTACTCAGTGACCTGAGCACTTACAGAACCAACAAACTGTGTTAGTTCTACTTTTAGATCTGGCACAGCCATGAAAGAATCTGTTTTGTGATGCAGGTCTTGCACGTGACATGGCTGGTGAACGTGGTGTGATGTGTCTGATGAGTGAACGTGAAACGTGTCCTTGACCGTGAGACTGAGAGGTAGGTGTTGGAGTAATAACTAGTTGAAGTGTACGAAGCGTTTTGAATATGTATGATACCAAGTTCCCTGCTATCTGTAAAGCTAACATGGTTATGTCACCCCTTGGAAAAAACTGAGTCTCTAATGCTGCATCTGATTTATCCTTGCTAAGACAATTCAGAAACCTGAGGTAACTAAATAACATTGCAACATTATTCAAGGTAAGAGGTGTTTTTCGATACAATCAATTTCTGCCAAGTGACTGTCTTGCAGTGCCTCAAAGTTAAGATCCTGTTGCGGCCGCTACCACAGCTGTCTCTAACAGCGTATTTGGATCGAGAGGGATGAACTTATCCTTCCTTATACTTTGTATCAGTCTATAGATGTTCATCAAGATTCTTGCTTTAGTATAGGTAAAAAAAATCTATAAATTTGGCACAGTACTCATCAACGGAAGTAAACTTCTCCAAGAATCTACATCTTGTGAGAGAACCCACCCTTGAATAACCATTATCTAGCCTGCCTCTAAGGTATGCATTCTTGTTTGTAACTGCAGACTGAACATCACTGATGAAATCATAAACATTAATAGCAGGATTCATACTCATGAATAGAGGGTGTGATTGCATGAGTAGACTGTAACACCAGTCGCGCAGGGCACTACTCCCAAGGTGGATGGAAAGCTGATGACAGGGAGAGCTGGAGCTCCCGTTTCATCAGCCCTCAGGACTAGTTCCTGATCATCCCCCTTTACTGAACTTTTTCAGTGTTTCAGTAACACAGAGAGTAGACCAGCATGCTCTCCAATACAAGTTTCTCTAACAAACAACACCAAACTACATGCAGTACACACTACACGTCTTTTTCAAAAAAAAAAAAAAAAGTAAAATGGCGCACTAAAACCATGCCTCGGAGTCCCCATGGGGGGGGGACCATAAATGCCCCCACCATCTGCCCCTTTCCCGGTGGTGACTCTGCATGCCTGGATCCACTGTCTGGCTCACTGCTTCATTTCTGCAACATTTGCGGTCTTTCCTCTAACTTTCTCTCTGTCGAACACCATCTCTTCTCCTCCAAACCTCACCTTCTTTTCCTTACTGAAACTCAGCTGTCTGAGGCAACTGACAGCAGACCTTTTTCTGTTTCCTCCTACTTTCTCTATACTCATTTCAAAGCCAAGGGTGGATGTTGTGTATATGTATGCAACGACCTATCTTGCTCTCGTGTTCCTGAACTTGATTCTTCTGAATTCTCTACTCTCTGACTTCGGCTTTCTTGTCATTCTCTGACTAAATATATCTGTGTTGTTTACTTATCTCCTAATTCTGCTATCAAAAATTCTTCGACTATCTTAATTCTTCGATGAAACACATTCTATTCACTTCTCCATTCTCTGAAATCTCCATTCTGGGAGATTACAATGTTCACCACCACCTTTGGCTCCCCTCTCCTATCACTGATCCACCTGCTGAACAAGCCTACATCTTTTCTATCCTTAATGACCTAGAGCAGCTTGTGCAGCACCCTACCCGTATCGCTGACCGCCTTGGAGAGAGCTCCAACATACTTGACCTCTTCCTTACAGCTAATCCTTCTGCTAACTCTGTTAATCTTTTCTCTCCGTTGGGCTCCTCCGATCATAACCTTGTTACCTTAACCTGTCCTATCACTCCGGTACGGGCTGCGGACCCTCCAAAGAAACGTTGACTGTGGAACTTTGGAGCTGCAGATTGGGAGGCCCTCAGGCAGTACTTCTTTGACTATTCCTGGAATGATTATTACTTCCATGGCCGGGAGCCATCTGAATGTGCTTTGTGCATTACAGAGGTTATTCTCTCGGGCATGGAAGCTTGCATTCCTTTCTCATATCCTTTGACTAATGCACGAAAGCCTTAGTTTAATCACGTTTGTTCTACTGCTGTCTGCAACAAGGAGAGGGCCTATAAAGGTACTGGAACAAACCCACCCCTGAGTCACATGTTTTTTATGTTTCTGCCCGGAATTGTGCTTAGTCCGTTCTTTGCTCTGCTAAAAAACAATTTCATTCGTACTAAATGCTCTCAACTCTCCAACTCGAATTCTTCCCGCTTCTTCTGGCACCTTGCCAAAAACTTTTCTAACAACTTTACCTCATCATCCTTCCCTCCTCTTTTCTACTCTGATAGTTCTGTAGCTATTGTACCTACTGATAAAGAAGATCTAACTCAGAGTTTCTCCTCCAATTCCACCTTAGATTCCAGTGCTGTTCCTCCATCACTTCCCCTCTCTGACTTCCTCATGGTTGACATGATGTATTTTCTGCCATCACTGGCCTTGATACTAACAAGGCATATGGGCCTAATGGAGTCCCTCCTATTGTCCTCTAGAACTGTACTTCTGTGCTTACACCCTGCCTAGGTAAACTCTTTTGCCTTTGTCTTTCAACTTGTATTTTTCCTTCTTGCTGGAAGATTGCTCTCATTCAGCCAGTCCCAGAGAAGGGTAACCATTCCCAACCCTGCAACTATCGTCCAATTGCTTTAACATCATGTGTCTCAAAAGTTTTCGAGTCAATTCTTATTAGAAAAATTTTAAACCATCTTTCCTATTACAACCTTCTTTCTGATCGTCAGTATGGGTTCCGACAGGGACGCTCCACTGGCAATGTTCTCACCTACCGTCCAGACTCCTGGTCATCCTCCTTTCGGAACTTTGACAAAAGCTTTGCCATTGCACTTGACATCTCAAAGGCTTTCAATCAAGTCTGGCATAAATATTTAATTTCCAAACTGCTCTCTTAAGGTTTCTACACTTCTATCTGAGCCCTCATCTATAGATTCCTTTCTGGTCGTTCTATAGCCACACTTGTAGATGGCCATAGATCTTCTCTTAGACTTATCAACAGTGGTGTTCTTCAGGGCTCTGTCCTATCACCAACTATTTTCCTTTTATTCATCAATGTTCTTCTAAGCTGTACATTTAACCCCACCCACTCATACAATGATGATTCCACTCTTCACCTTTCCATTCGGTTTCTGCAACGTCCATCTCAGCAGTTACTTCAACAAACAAAGGATGAGGCTATGGCACACTATTGTCTGACTTGGATCATATCTCTGACTGGGGTAAATATAATCTGGTTGTTTTTAATGCATCAAAGACCCAGTTTTTACACCAGTCAACCTGACACAATCTTCCACAGGAGTACCCACTAATGTTTAATAATATAGAGCTCAAGCCTGCATCATCCTTGAACATGCTTGGGGTTTCATTCACTCGGGACTTATCTTGGAAAATCATATTACATCTCTTTTAACATCTGCTTCCAAGGGATCAGGTGTGCTAAGCCGACTCCGTATCTTCTTTGCCCCTGCACAGTTCTTGACTTTATACACAGGTTTTATTCGCCCCTGTGTAAAGTACAACTCTCATGTGTGGGGAGGCTCCCCACATACACTTCTTCTCAACAGGGTGGAGTCAAAGGCTTTCCGTCTCATTAACTCTTCTCTTCTTACTGGCTCCCTTCAACCTCTGTCTTTTTGCCGCACTGTTGGATCTTTGTTTCTTTTCTATCATTACTTCGACGGTCACAGCTCCTCTGAACTGACAGCTTGGATCCCTCCACATCTACGACGGGCACGTAGCACCCGTCTAGCAACAAACTCTCATCCCTTTTCTGTCAAAGTCTCTAATGCAAGAGTTAACTGTTACTCCCAGTCCTTCACTTAAGCAACAGGTCAACGCTGGAACTGTCTCCCTCTATATGTATTTCCTATTTCCTATGATTATCAGTCTTTCAAACGCAACTTGTCCAGGCATCTCGAAATGAGCGGATCTTAAATTTGGCTATCTGTATTGGTTTTATTTTTTTCTTGGAAGGAACAGTTTGCGGTCTCGTGGCCTTTGGTTCCCTCTTCCTAGCAAAAAAGAAAAATGCAATTTAATTTGTCTTCATGACGAAGACAGAGAGAAAGCAGGTAGGTTTGAGTATCAACCTACAGACATTTTGGTTGATAAAGCAGAGAGAATGAAGTTAGAAGGCTATTATTAATATCCACGTGCCACTGCACAAGAAATTACTTACAGCGGAAATACTTCCTTTCTAGTTGCTGCAGGCATGAAGCCTTAGAAAAACACATTTCGTGAGGAATGCAAGAAATGGGGTCATAAAACAGATAAATGTTTCTTTAGTAAAGACCCACATAACTAGATATATATCACGTATTGCTTATCTTCGACGGGATACATCTCAGTCCTTCTCCCATTCAGCTTCTCAGCACAACCAAAACAATTCAGTTCAAGACAGCTCGAATGGCACTTCACTACGTCGTGGCAGTAGGCTACTAAGTGGTGGAAGGTCCATCAGTCATCTCATAATGCAGATCTGTGCTCTCTTGTTCTCCAACAACAGACCGAGTTTGTTAATTGCAGATCACATCAGTCGGGGGAAGGTCAGTGCCGTCAGTCAAATGACTAAGGTTAAAATCTTCTTCGAAAAAGTCCACCGCCACTTCACTCATAGCTACACGACAAAAGGTGTATATTTTGTCCGTCCCTTGGCAGGTCGGTAGATGTAAGTTATCACTCACTATGGACACAGGTGTGTGTGTTAATCTCAATTGCCAGGCTTCATTTAATGGACTAATGAATAGTTTGCCTCACACACAATGGTCCATTCACTCACCTGACACCCACTGTCCTGAGATACTGTTGAACTTCTTGATATTATTGGTATGGTTTCTCTTACACTTCAAACGTCACACTTTGCTTAGCCCATTATTGATAATTTTCACATAACAAAGCCGATGACCTACGTGGTCTAGAAACTATGGGGCAACGCAACATTGATGTTCACCCTCGTGAGAATTCTGTTACACAAAATCAAATGCATCCTAACGCTTTGTCTTTTGCCAGACCTTTGCTTCATCGGGCGTCATTCTGACAGCTGTTCCTACGAAGGGTTTGGGGACTGTCTGCGGAGTTATCAGAGTTAGATATGGAGTCCCTCATTGCATGTGACACTCCTCCATGAAGACTCATTGACATCTCGAATGCAAGAATCTCGGACTAGATCTTGGTTTTGGCTGTGCTGTCAGGTGGCCAATGACTACAGCCAAAACCTTACAAGGGTCAGTCCGGTTGTCAAATGTGCGTGAGGGTACAGATTAGTGAGCTTGAGTGAGAAGCTTGTCATTAGAGTCCAATTTAAGCATGGTTAGGATCGATGGTTTGGCTGATGTTCTTAATAGGACTGATGGCCCTATTACTCTGAACGATGGCTGACATTTAGTTACTCTTTTAGCTTACTTTCCCATTGTTTCTGTTCAGACTACCCACAGGAGATTCTTGACAAGAAAGAGTTAATACCCCACGATATTAAAACTACTGATCACCTTTACGAAAGAGAAATACTGCTGGATATTCTAAGCTCGTTTTCAGTCATTTATTACTTCCAGGTGAGTCAGTGGGTATGACAGTTTTAATCTATCTACCTATCTATTGCCAGACGCCTTAATCCCGTAAGGGGTGGCCACAAACAAATCGCCTCCATGTCGCCCTGTCCCCCGCCATTTCAATGCCCTGCTCCCAGCTCACACACCCCTTCTCTCATATGCCTCTCCACTCCATCCCTCCACTGTGTTGCCACAGTTTTAATACAGTATAATATTTCCCTTAAGCCAGAGATTCATCCATTATATATACCTAATCATCACCTCCCTCAAAGTCAAAAACAAGTCGTAGAGGAGGTAGTATCAAATGTTTGGGATCAAGGAAAAATCATGCATGCACTCAACCTCCCAGTGGAATTCTCCCCTTCCATGTTCCGAAGAAGATGGTGGATTTCGTCCTGTTACTGAATTCCGTCGCGTCAATGAAGTAATAGTCCCCGACCACTACCCTCTGCCCATCCTTCAGGGCATACTGCAGTCTTTGGGCAAAGGAAATTTTGTTTTCAGCATTTTTGACTTATGTGGTGGATACTGGCAAATTCCACTAGATCAGTGGTTCCCAACCTTTTTGGTCCTGTGGCCCCCCGAGAAAATTATGAGAAGCTCCATGGCCCCTATATAACTCAGATCGTATATTTATATATTTTTAATATTTGATATTGCGCAGAAAACGGTAATTACCCCAATATACTTAAGGCTAAACTAGCACAGTAAGGTATATTTCATACTTGATTTCTGTCAGGTTTTACCCAGACCAAATACCTTATAATATCTTATATTACCAATAAGGCCCATGGCCCCCCAGTCAATGTCCCATGGCCCCCTTGGGGGCCATGGCTCCCAGGTTGGGAACCGCTGCACTAGATGAAGAGACAAGACAAGTAACAGTTTTCAGTAATAGTCAAGGTCTTTTTGAGTTTATCCATATTCTTTTGGAGCTTTATAATGCACCCCTGACATTCCAGCACATTTTGATACCTCATTTGTTGGCATGCTTTGTGATAGTGTTTTCGCTTACCTAGGTGATTTTATCATTGTTTGTATAGACACAGGATAATTTCTTCAAACTTCGTAAAGTCCTCCACAAGCTCCCACCACTGGTCTTAAGCTTTCCAGATGTGATTTGCTGGCGTCGAATATCTAATTCTTACTTCATTTAGTGAATGGTGAGGGGATCTATAAGGTCCCAGATATGATTCAGGCAGTCTGAGATTGTCGAGTACCTGCTAGTACCAACCGCATTAAAAATTTCTCAGGTTTCAGCGGTACAACAGCTACATCATCGAGGGGTATGCACCATTGCTTCATCCCTCACAGAGCTTCTGAAGAAAGATATTCCTTTTCACTGAGGACCTGCACTGAACAAAAGTTTCAATGATGTGAAAAGTACACTCACGAAAGCACCGATTCTAGCTTCTCCTGATCATGCCCTGCCATTTATACTGTGTACGGATGCTTCTTCACTCGCTTTGGGTGGTGTAGTCGTACAGAGAGGTACTTCTGGCGCTGACACCACTGCTTATGCCAGTCAAGGCCTTAATGATGCATAAATGCGTTACTCTGCAACCCATCTTGAAATCCTAGCTGTTGTTTGGGCTTTTAATAATTTCTGTGAAATAATTTATGGTTATGATATCACTGTTAATACTGATCATGCTGCAGTTACTGAACTTTTCACAGGCAAGAATCTTTCGGGCAAATTTGCTCTCTGGTAGTTAAGAGTGCAAAAGTTTCAGCCTACATTTCAGAATCGTCCAGGTCGTGTAAATGAGTGACACAGTGAGATATCGACCCAGTTCTTTTTGCATTAGGTCGGCGTATGTCAGGGGAGTATAAAAAAAAAAAAAATATTGGGCGACCGCTCGACGCGGCAGCAAAATTATCTGAGACAGCGACAGGCAAAATTAAGTAAAAATATACTGTGGGTGACTCTACACTGAGTGACACGCCAAATGGTTTCCTGTACACAAGGAAACCATTTACCACGCTGGGTGGTAACCATATAACCAAATTTTGGCATCTGGTGGTTTAGTGGGTAATTATTGCGCTCAAATCAAATTGAGCCGGTGAATGTTTATACCAAGGGGTGGTTGGTGTTTATTGCTCACGTAATGCCACTCAGGGATGAGTGAGGCTGGTCACTCAACTTAAATGTCATGATCAACTGCCTAGCTCCGGGCTCCTACGCTCCTCACGGGGCGAAATAGGATTGGATGATGGATGGATGGATGAATATTTACATTCGACTTATATATCAGAATTGGTTATTGTGGGCTCAATAACAGAATTAAAACAAAAATAATTGTATTCGCAAACATTTTATGATGTAAAGGCTGTTAGTTAGTCTGGCAAGTTATATGGCAGAAGCACTTGTTAAAAAATAATTCCGAGAGTATTTTATGTGTGTGTGTATATATATATATATATATATATATATATATATATATATATATATATATATATACAGAATGGAGCCTCTGTCGTACAGTGGTAGAGTGTGCGTTTTTGTATACGGGTGAACCAGGGTTCGCACCCCGCCTGGGTAATAAACTTTGAGAGTGTTCACCCGGCCACGTACTACTTTGGCGGACATAAGGGGCGCTGTGGTTGAACCAGTGTCGCATACTATAAAGTATGCTTGCACCCAGTCGGCTTGCCCTGGCCAATTACACTTGGTTCACAGACTACACACACATCCAAAGCCACTCCAACACTATAAACACACTTACTGTACAAGTACTTCTCACCCTACATACTGTACAATCTCTACCAGACAACCTAAGCCACTTGGTAGAGATACATTGGCTGTATCGTCCCGACTTCGGTTGGGATAGGCCGGTCCTTCAGTGGACACTCAAAAGGATGATGATGTTTATATATATATATATATATATATATATATATATATATATATATATATATATATATATATATATATATATATATATATCAGGACCAACTCCCTAGCCCCGGGCTCCTACGCTCCTCATAGGGCAACGTAGGATTGGATGTTGGATGGATATATATATATATATATATATATATATATATATATATATATATATATATATACGTGTGTGTGTGTGTGTGTGTGTGTGTGTGTGTGTGTGTGTGTAAACATTCTATGAGAGAGAGAGAGGGGTGTTGAGCGTATATATATATATATATATATATATATATATATATATATATATATATATATATATATATATTTTAATGTGTCCGAGTCTGGGCATAGGCTTCACAGCCTGCTATCAAGGCCCAGCAGTCCTCCTACATACCATACACCTCTACATATATACTGTGGGTGACTCTACACTGAGTGACACGCCAAATGGTTTCCTGTACACAAGGAAACCATTTACCACGCTGGGTGGTAACCATATAACCAAATTTTGGCACCT
>NC_137031.1:23220955-23223455 GCF_032717465.1 Coenobita brevimanus
CATTTTCTGTGTCTGCCCTCCTCTCATCCTATTTCTCCCATCTTTCCTGTCACTTTTTATTACACTTCTTTCCTTCAGATGGCTTTACATTGAGTGACAAGCCTAATGGTATCATGTAAGCCATGAAAACATTTACAGCGCTGAGTGATAACCATATAACCAAGCCATGCGTGTTCCTCACGTGTCAGTAAGTGGGTTGGTGAAGGGTTAGTGCCCCTCAAGATCGAGTGAGATACAAGGTCTGATCATTCCTGGCTAAAAATTGGACCACTCCGCGCATGACATCACGCGGCACCTGAGCCCGCCACTCCAGTAGGGCTAAGGCTATCAGTTGGTCTTAGACTCCGCTGGGGTGAGATCCCCAGCTCCTGACTTTTCACTCCAGGCTAGGCTGATGGTGTGCTGTGCAGCTTACGGGTGCACATCTTTGCAACGTTAAAATAAAGAAAATGGAGATATACATTTATATCGTTTCCCAAAGGATGAGGAATTGAAAAAAAAAAAAAATGGATTTATCTTTGTGGTAGAGATAATGTCAGCAATTCAACTTACCAAAGCTGACTGGTTGTCAGAGTGCAGTCATTATTAGCAATACGGGTTACAATAACCGACTGATGAAATAACTGCCAAAACAAAATATATATAGTGATTTGTGTGGATTAACTTAAAAACGGGGCCTTACAAAGTTTGCAAGATGGTCTAGACACATGAAATTTTTAATTCTCGGGTCAAATCAAAACACAACCAAGTTAAATTTTAAGTGTACGTTGATTCTCTTCTCCCCCCCCCCCCCGTGTCAGGGAAGACAAGGTACATGATGACATTATGGAAAAACTTTGTAAAATATAACCTTGAAAAAAAAAAAAAAAAAAAAATATATATATATATATATATATATATATATATATATATATATATAGAGAGAGAGAGAGAGAGAGAGAGAGAGCGCCTCTGTGGTGTAGTGGTAAAGTGTGCGTTTTCGTACACTGAAGAACGAGGGTTCGCGCCCCGCCAGGGTAATAAATTCTGAGAGCGTTCTTCTGGCCACGTACTGCATTGGCGGACATCAGGGTTGCTGTGGTTGAAACAGTGTCGCATACTATAAAGTATGCTTGCACCCAGTTCTCTCACTCGATCTTGGTGCCCCTTCCCGTAAAACAACTAACTCGAGACAACCGGCCACCCCGTACGGGATTATGGCGTCTGGCTACAGATAGAGTTTTTTATTTGAGGGAACAGTCTTGTGCACTTCTGGCCTTTGATTCCTTCTTCCTTGCATTAAAATATAATAAGTAGCACAAGAAACAGATCCACGCTACTGATTCCTTTACCTACTTCGTGCACTGGAGCTTTGCCATCTTATTTCCTTTCTTGAGCCACATCCAATAAACAGTTCTAGACGAGTGTTACGGTGCTAAAAAGGGACGTCTTCGTGTGACCTGGGCACGTATTCGCCTCGGTTAAGGAAGCTCCCTAACACCTTTCCCTTAGCGATTTATTTTGCTTATTATACCGTACTGTCCTCTTCTGTTATGTAAATTCTAAGATCAATGTGTAAATGGATGTTAAGCAGGCATAACTAATGCTAAATCGCTAAGGAAAAGGTGATAGGGAGATTAACCAACGAGAATGCAAACACACACACACACACACACACACACACACACACACACACACACATGTCGAAAAGAAGAGGTAGAAAGTGAAATTAATGTAAGAAAGTAAAAGTGAGAACAAGAGATAATTGCGAGTGAATTGTATGTGTGTGTGTGTATGTGTGTGTGTGTGTATGTGTGTGTGTGTGTGTGTGTGTGTGTGTGTGTGGTGTGTGTGTGTGTGTGTGTGTGTGTGTGTGTGTGTGTGTGTGTGTGTGTGTGTGTGTGTGTGTGTGTGTGTGTGTGTGTGTGTGTGTGTGTGTGTGTGTGTGTGTGTGTGTGTGTGTGTGTGTGTGTGTGTGTGTGTGTGTGTGTGTGTGTGTGTGTGTAAGAGAGAGAGAGAGAGAGAGAGAGAGAGAGAGAGAGAGAGAGAGGTTGACCTTTGACCTTACATGCTGGTTACCTGGTTAAAATAAGCGAAGGTGGACAGACTCTGGCTTCCTCTCTCTCTCTCTCTCTCTCTCTCTCTCTCTCTCTCTCTCACACACACACACACACACACACACACACACACACACACACACACACACATCGTTCTGCCCAATGTCTATCCTTTTCTCTTTCACTTCTCTCAGAGCACATTTACACCTTCTCTCCTATGCGCACCTATAACCATCGTGCACACTGGCCGTTTTTATATGAGCATTTCTCTTATTTCCTACATACCCTATTCTCTTGCGCACTTCTCCCCCCCCCCCTTTCCTTCCTGCGCATCCCTCCACCATTTCAGACTTGCGAACTGCCCCCCTCTTTCCCTGCGAACACCTTTTTGGTCACTTCCTCCTTCCTTCTGATGCGCAGAACAAAATGGCGAAAGTTAACTTCCTTTCCATTGAGTTCGCGGT
>NC_137031.1:23225955-23303455 GCF_032717465.1 Coenobita brevimanus
AGGGGTAAATTGAAATGGTTTGGGGGGAAGGATGGGACTAGAATATATTGGTGTTGTGATGAGGATGGCTAGATTGAGATGGTTTGGGAGGAATGATGGGACTAGAATGTGTTGGTGTTGTGATGAGGAGGGGTAGATTGAGATGGTTTGGGCGTGTGGAGGGGATGGAGGATGACAACCGGGTGCGGAAGGTGAGAAGTGTGAACGTGAGGGGTAGAGCTGCTAGAGCCAGACTGAGAAAGATATGGGTCGAGGCCATAGAGTACCTCAGATATAAAGGACTGAATAGGGGGGCTAGCAGAGATCGAGCAGCGTGGAGAGCGGCCAATAGGTTGAAGTTGTAATAAATAAAAAAAATTGCTAAGGAAGAGGTGCTAGGGAGCCAGGAGTAATACCCTGCTAGACTGATGAATGAGAACCATTAAATATAAGAAGAACAAATAGGTTAGGAAGAGGTGTTGAGTACTCAGCTAATTATATACCACTGCGTCTCTTCCACACTCTGTTGATCACACTAATTAACGCTTATTATCACCTGCAAGTGACATTTAATACAGGTGAAATATGCAACAAGGAGAAAATCTTGGTCAAGTTTAGGTGAAAGGAGTATAGTATAATCTAGCTAAAACAGACGATTTTATTCAGTTAAGAGGGAGTTTTGTGCCCTTGAGGGTGTGAAAAATTATGTTTAATTAATAAATATGGAGGGCTCACCATCCACTCGCTTGATGTAGTGCTGTTCTCAGGTGTCTGCCCTTTCCTCTCCTCCATCCTTCTTTTCATCCATCCTCTTCTGTCTTTATTTCCTTCATTCTTTCCTCTTTCTTCTGCCTACAGGTGACCTTACACTCTCTCTTGTGTCTTTCTTCTCTTCATTCTTTACTCTTCCTTCTGCCTGTGGGTGACTGTACATTGAGTGACAAGCCAAATGGTTTCCAGTACACCAGGAAACCATTTACTACGCTGGGTGATAACCATATAACCAAATTTTGGCGCCTGTTGGTCTAGTGGGTAATAACGGTGCTCCAATCGGATTGAGCCGGTGATGGTTTATATCCAAGGGATGGTTGGGGTTTATTGCTCACTTAATGCCACTCAGGGATGAGTGAGGCTGGTCACTCTCATCTTAAATGCCAGGACCAACTCTCCTAGCCCCGGGCTCCTACGCTCCTCATGGGGCAACATAGGACTGAATGATAGATGGATGGGAGGGAAAGAAGGGAGGAAGGAGGAGGGAGGGAGAATATGAGAAAATCTGAGATGTAAGGGAGAAAGGACACTGAAAAGAGGAGGAGGAAGAGGAAGAGTGGAGATGGATAGGATAAGATGTGTGTGTGTGTGTGTGTGTGTGTGTGTGTGTGACAGAGAGAGAGGGGGGGGAATGAGTTAGTGAAGGAAGGATAGAAAATTCTCCCATCCACAATAACAGAGTCTATTTCACACCTCTTAATCACCTCATATTGGTTAGATTTCAGACCTCATCCATCATCCCCTCACACTATCACTCTGCCTTGGGTCCACTACGATTCCACTACGTCACTCTACCTATATATGGCTCACTCTAAAACACACACACACACACACACACACACACACACACACACACACACACACACACACACACACACACTTTCCCCATCGTCAATATCACTCCTACACAATGTTTGTATCCTTCTCAGCCCACTTAGTATCTATTTATCCATCTATCCATCTATCTATCTATTGCCTCTATGTCCCCCTGTCTTCTACCATCAGGCTGCCTTCTCTCCAACTCACACTTCCGTCACTCCTATGCTTCTCCACCTCATCCTCCATCTCATCCTCGGTCTTCCTTCCCCTCCCGCTCTTCAACTCACACACCCCTCACTCATACACCTCTCCAAATCATCTCTCTATCTCATCCTCGGTATTCCTTCCCCTCCCCTTCTTCAACTCACCCGCCTCACTCAGACACCTCTCCAGATCATCCCTCTATCTCATCCTCGGTCTCCCTCTTCCCCTCCTTCCCAGCAACTCGCTCATACTCTCCTAGTCAGTCCCTCATGTCCCATTCTCTCCACATACCCAAACACACTTAATACACTCCACATCTCTTTCCACTATCATTATCGGTTCTATGCCTGATTCTCATTCACCTGTGTCCAGCAATTCTAAGCAGTCAACTTTCAATTCCCACATCTCGTCTGAATGCGCAAAGGAATCCGGATTGATCAATTTGCAACTACACGAACGCCTGACAAATTGTAAACAGACGGGCTTGTGTTTGGTGGCTTATATACCGATCTGTTGGTTTAGTTTTGATGTTATGATGGAGTGAAGGAAGGAAGGAAGGAAGAAAGGAAGGAGAGAGGGAAGGAGGGAGGAAGAAAAGGAAGGAAGGGTGAAAGGAGGGAATGTGGAGTGTGAGAGTGAGAGTGAGAGGAAGAGAAAGAGTGAGGGCAAGAGACTCAAAGCTAGACCCACAGCCAGAATGAGAGAGAGAGAGAGAGAGAGAGAGAGAGAGAGAGAGAGAGAGAGAATTATATTAACTACATCTCACAACACTATACAGTAAAACAAATAACATAATAGAAACAGTAACACCTAATACACACACACACACACACACACACACACACACACACACACACACACACACACACACACACACACACACACACACACACACACACACACACACACACGCAACCCCTTTCCCCCCCACAAGAGGCCATGACAGTGAAGTATAAGGCTCCCCCATACCTGCCAATTACCTGCCTAGTAAGGAGTTGGGAGGGGAGGCTGGAGGTGGGGAAGGGGGAAGGAAGGGGGAGGAGGGAGAAGGAAGGGGAGAGGGGGGGGAGGAAGCTGCGGGATATATGAGGACGAAGTAATAGCACTTTTCGATATGGACTACCTCTCAACCTTCCACCCAGTTGGGATTAGATTGAAAAAACAAAAAATAGATATCTCACCACCAAAACTAATGTGAAAAAATTTATCCGAATAACTTGAAGAATTTTTATTCGATTTTAACCAAACTTGGTGGGAAGGTTGAGGGGTAGACCATGATTAAACCTATAATTTTTTAGAACAACAGGTTAATTATCAAAGTCAGCAGGAGGAAAAAAATGAATCCAGACGATGTAACTTGAATATTTTTAACCAAACTTGGTGGGAAGGTTGAGAGGTAAACCATGATTAAACCTACAGTTTTTTTTAGATCAATAGGCTAATTATGAAGGCCACAAGGAGAAGAAAAATTTTAAGCCAGATGAGATAACTTGAACATTTTTTATTCTGTTAATCAAACGTGGTGGGAAGGTTGAGGGACAGACCATGATTAAACAGACATTTTTTTAAAACCAATAAGCAAGTTGTCTAGGTCACAAGGAGAGGTGAACTCTGACCTTGCCTTGTGATACTGATCTTTGACATTATACTGGAAAATAATGAGTTGCCTCAAAACATAACTCTCAGTTCTTCCACCAAGTTTGGATAGATTCGGATAATCACTGTTTGAATTGTTATGGTCGGAACTATTCTCACACTCGCACTACGGTGAGAATAGTTCCGAAAAGGATATAAGGTCAATTAGATTTTTTATATTTTTTTTTCCAAATTTGGGGGAATGACTCCACTCATCTAATTATGAAGCTTTTTTTCTTTTCTCTTTTTCTTTTTTTTCTTTTTTTACAACAGGTCACGGAACAAGATTAAATTTGCCACATAAGTGCGTGATTAAGTGGATGTGGGTTGTCACTTAAGTGTTTGATTTAAGTGGCCTGTGTGTACTACTACTTAAGACAGAGGTGTTAGTATAAAGCAGTGGTTCTTAACTTTTTTTCTTGGCGACCCAAAATCCATAAGATGGTCTATAAGGCGACCCAAACCCTCGTAAACTTACTCTGCACCAGAACTGAAACAAACATATGTGTCATATCATGTGACTAAAACCAAAGTAATATTTCAATATTTTATTGATGTCATAATAAATAAATTTCATTTTTATTATATGTACTTCCTAAGAACTAAAATATCAACACATTTTGGCAGGAAAAAAAATAATCGAAGATCAGAAAATAAAAATAATTCATTTATGTTCATTATGCACCTATTTACTCTGACCATTAAGGAGAGAGTCACTGTTTTGGATGTTGTCTGAGACATAAAGTACTATAATCAGTGAGATCCCTGGCACTGAAAAGTTTCAATCAGCTTCTCAAACCGGGGTGATTTAGATGACAGACTGCATCTTAGGTCATGCTCTGGTTGTAGACGGTTTCTGTACTTTGTGAGTGAAGAAAATCCTGTCTCACACAGATGAGTTGTAGCAAAGGAAAGGAGTGCTTTCAGGGCTTCACCTCCAAGAATTTTCTTTTCTTTGTAAACTCTGATCCAGAATGAGCTCAGTGATTCGTTTTGCTTCCTGAAATCATAACGAAGTGTTTCATCGTTCTGAACCTCGATGAGCTGCTCCTGGAGGTAGCTAATGTTCGAAATCTCGTCAGGTCAGTCTTCAGCTTCAATGCTGAAGGATTTCTTACCCAGGCATATTTCATCACATTCTCAGGAATGTAGTGAAAAACTCTTCGATTAGTCTGGAGATATGTTCCACAATGATGCTTTGGACCTGGGTGTGAGAAAATTTTTCGTCTTCCAGAAATTCACTCAAAGATGGAACGACGCAGTCTTTCCAGTCTCAGTTTTACTCTTCACAGCTTCAGTTTCCCCTTGAATGCAGTTACCTTCTCTGACAGCCCAACTAATGTCTGATCGTGACCTTGCATTGATATGTTCAAGGTGTTAATCTCAGCTAAGATATCTGCAAGATAAACCATTTGCATCACCTACTTTGAATCAGAGAATCTTTGGGGCCAGTGAATGATTCTTTTTTGCTAGAAATATCTCAGTCTCGTTCCACATTTCAGGCAACCGTTGGAGCACCCTTTCTCGTGACAGCCACCTAACCTCAGAGTGGTACAACATGTGTACATGTTGTTATGGAACAGAGAAAGATAATGTACACTTTAAGTGAGAATACTAAAAATCACTACTGTCCCGTAAAGTTCCAGGTTCAAAACAAAAGAGTTAGATAAAATTACAAGTTAAAGTTTAATGCTCAAACTAACAACAAAACATTCAGGACTCATAAGGATAATGTAATGGCAAAAAAACAGGTTAAATATATGGTTAACTGCAATAGCCTCTATTAACACGAAATTAGCAAGAGTAAATTTACCTAAGTCAGCCCTGATAAAATGAAAATACACTGGGTAATGCTCAGTTAATGCAAGATAAATTATTACAGATATAAACTATTATGAACAATGGCTAACAATAAGAACCTTACATGAATTACAAAAACCTCACTATGCCTACAAATTAACAACTTATGCTACACAGTACAAGAACAAAATGCAATAACACTTACACTCAAATTACACAGCTGCTAGATGGTTGGAGACTTCCTGAGCACTCACAATAATAACTGTACAGGGGAGGACAGAGATGTTAGCAAAATGAGGAGTAGATCTAAGTGGCAATAATGCAAAGACTGAGCTCATTATATAGGGGCCGGCAGAGCTTGATACAACTTGTAAGAAGGACGTGCAAATGAAGCCATGGGGACAAAGAGTTGACAATCCCGCTCTGAAAAACAGAAAGAACGACTTACTCTACTATAACGGTAGAAGGGGGGGAGTGAGGTAGAACACGCTCGTGATCAAACAGGCAGCACACTGTACGTTAGAATTACACAAAGGATGATGAAATCATAGGCTATGTAACACCTCCCCACAAAGAAAAAAGAAATTTACAAAGGAAATTTCTTATTACTCTAAAATAATCTGTCTAAAGTCTAGATAAGCAATCTGCAATAACATTTTCTTTTCCCTTGACATGCTGTATGTCTAATGAATGCTCCTGAAGAAGTAGACTCCATCTTGTCAATCTCTGATTTTTATCTTTAAACTTACTAAGGAATTTCAGTGGGTTATGATCGGTATAAATGACTATGGGGTCAAGACAAGAACACAAATAAAATGAAAAATGCTGTAAACCCAAAATCAAGGCCAAAAGCTCTTTCTCAATAGTTGAGTAGTTCTTTTGAGGTGGAGTGAACTTCTTACTGTAATAAGATACAGGGTGTTCAATACCCTGATCATCCTCTTGCAGCAAAACAGCCCCAGCTCCTGTATCACTTGCATCAACAGCCATCTTAAAAGGCTTAGCAAAATTGGGAGTAGCGAGCACTGGCTGACTTAATAGGATAGCTTTAAGTTTGTTGAAAGAGGATTCACAGTTATCGGTCCAGACAAATTTAACTCCCTTTTTCAGTAGGTCTGTAAGTGGTGATACAAGAATTGAAAAGTTAAGAACAAATCTCCGGTAATAACCTACCATTCCCAAAAATCTCTGTAGCTCTCTCCTACTTTTAGGTCTGGGAAGATCACTTATAACCTGAACCTTAGCTGCTGGTGGTGCAACGCGTCCATCACCAGTTACGTACCCAAGGTACTGAACTTTAGCTTGACCAAACTCACACTTTGATAAATTAGCTACAAGATTAGCCTGAACTAAACGCTCAAGAAATTTACTGACATGGCATAGGTGATCTTTCCAGTTGTCACTGAAGATTAATACATCATCAATATAAACAACACACCCTGCCAGACCCTCTGTTACAACATTCAAGAGCTTCTGAAATGTGGCTGGTGCATTCTTCATACCATATGGCATTACAGAACATGCAAAAGTCTTTCCTAGTGTTACAAAACATGAGATCTCCCTAGCACGTTCAGTCATAGGTACTTGCCAGTATCCCTTTAACAAATCAAACTTACTTATGTACCTAGCCTTTCCGATCTTGTCTATACAATCTTCCACACGAGGGAGAGGGTAAGTGTCTGTTTTGGTTATCTGATTAACACGTCTGTAGTCAATGCAAAGCCGCTGTGACCCACCTGGCTTAGGGACTAGAGTGACAGGAGAACTCCACTCGCTCTGACAGGGCTCAATCATCTTGTGGTCCAACAGGTAGCCAAGCTCCTTCTCGATGAGAGGAACTTTCACTGGGTTCACACGGTAAGGAGGCAATTTAATTGGCTTTGCGTCTCCAACATCGACATCATGCATCAACACAGTGGTTCTTCCTGGAGTGGCACGGAACACTTGTGGGTACTCCTGCAGTAATGCCGAAAACTCCTGCCTTTCCTCGGGAGGTAGATGAGAAAGCTTAGTCTGGAGATCATTCATGATATCAGGATTCTTCCCCAAACTATCACTCAGGCTCATACTGCATGGGAGAGCTTCACTTGCAGACTCGGGTGGAACAGCTACAGTGCAGACTGGGTTATTTTCGTCCCGCCTGTGATATAACTCTAGCATGTTGATGTGACAAAGTTGCTTGTTCTTTCTACGATCTGGTGTGGCGATGACATAGTTGACATCACTGAGTTTCTTCTCCACGAAATAAGGACCACTAAACTTGGCTTGAAGAGGTTGCCCATGAACCGGTAGCAGAATCAAAACCTGATCTCCTGGCTGAAAGTGGCATAACCTGGACTTCTTATCATACCAAGTCTTCATCTTCTCCTGAGCAGCTCCTAAATTCTCTCTCGCCAGCTGTAAAGCAGTGGACAGCCGTTCTTTGAACTTCATCACATACTCCAGCAGGTTGATGTCATCTTCCTCCGACAGCCAGCATTCCTTGAGTAGCTTAAGGGGTCCTCTTACTTCATGGCCAAACAGTAGTTCAAAAGGTGAGAAGCCCAGTGATTCATTTGGAGATTCTCTTGCGGCAAACACAACAAATGGAAGACCTTTATCCCAGTCTTTCTGATGTTCCAAACAGTATTTCTTGAGCATCGATTTGAGTGTTTGATGATATCTCTCCAACGCTCCTTGGGTCTGGGGATGGTAAGCTGAAGACGTGATCTGGGTGATGCCCAACTCTTTCAGAGACTGCTTGAAAACATTTGACATGAAATTACTTCCCCGGTCGGACTGTACCTCCTTGGGCAGACCAAACTTTGTGAAGAATCCCAGCATTTCCTTAACCACGTTCTTTGCTGAGATATTTCTAAGTGGAATGGCTTCAGGATAACGAGTAGCCATATTAATCAGGGTCAACACATAAGAAAATCCTGAAGAAGTCTTAGGAAGAGGGCCCACAATATCCACCAACACACGGGTGAAAGGCGCCTCAAAAGGAGGAATGGGAACTAGAGGTGCAACCTTTTCGGTCTGATTACACTTCCCCACAACTTGACAGGTGTGACAAGACTTACAATACCAGGAAACATCCCTGAAGATACCTGGCCAGTAGAAGTGTTTCAAAATGCGTGCCACAGTCTTCCTCACTCCAAAGTGTCCTGCCAAACTGGAATCATGAGCCACTCTAATGATATCCTGCCTACAAACACGAGGGATGACAACTTGATGTACAACCTCCCATTCACAGTCGGTTGATGCTGTTGGGGGTCTCCACTTCCTCATAAGTACTCCTGACTTTACATAATAACAAGTAGAAGCACCGGCTGACTCTTCTTCACTGTAAGCAGAGTTAGCTAGACCTTTCAACTCAGGGTCAGCAACCTGCAACTCAACCAACTCTTGACGAGACAAATTATCAACACTACGGGGTACTGCCTCATCTGGTGAGTGGTCCAAATTAGCAAGAAAAGTGTCAGCTAGGATAACATCATCATTATCCTCTAAATCACCAGAAACTTTAGACTTAGCCCTAGTGACAGCACATGCAGGGAACACATCAGGGACATCACAATCCTGGGACGCAGCCACTGGCTCACTAGACAACTGAGGAGTTGGACACACTTGACTTCCACCAATATCATTTCCAAGTAAGAAAGTTACACCTGATATTGGGAGTGTCTCAACCAACCCAACCATAACAGAACCATTAACAAAACCAGACTCTAAATTCACTCTGCACAGAGGGACAGAGAAGTAATTATTCCCTACACCTTGTAAGATTACAGTTTCATCAGAGGAATTAACATTAAAGCCTGGAACACTGGTCAGCATAAGGGATTGGCAAGCACCTGTATCACGCTATATTTTAACTGATTTCCTGTCATTATTGTCCAAAGGACTGACAAAACCATCAGACAGGAAATTAGCACATGAACTCTTGAGAGTGTCACCCACGTTACTGCTCAAAAGAGGAGCTTCATCATGAGAATTTAAGTTACCCCTCAAAGCAGGTTCAGTAACTCAGTTAAAGAATTCTGGGAACTCTCAAGAGTGGACACTAGACCAATTGACTGAATATTTAAAGACTCCTTTTTGTTCACATCATGCTGTCTCCTGAAACATTTCTCCGTAGTATGACCAAGCTTACTACAATAAGTACATTTACTTTTCTGAAATCTAGAGGTGGAGCTGGTATTTACTTCCTGAGAAACATCATCTTTATTCTCTTTCCTGTTACCTGTCCTCTGAGTAGAGGCAACGTACTTACTCTCAGCTTTCCCTTTTTCTTTAGAATATCTCTTGTGAGTGAGAACATATTCATCAGCTAAAACTGCAGCATCAGACAAATTATCTATTCTTTTCTCATCAAGATATAGGCTTACATCTTTATAAATACACCTCTTGAAGTCCTTCAGCAAAATCATCTGCTTAAATTTGTCAAAATCAGAATCCACATTCTTAGAATTTAACCACTGCTCTAACAGATCTTCTTTGATTTTTGCATACTCAACATGGGATTGCTTATCTTGCTTGTAAGTTGTCCTAAATTTTACTCTATAGGCTTCAGGAACAAGCTCATAGGCCTTAAGAATCAAGCTCTTAACTACATCATAATTATTAGATTGATCCTGAGGCAAAGATGCATAAGTTACTTGAGCTTTACCGGTGAGAACAGTTTGAAGGAGTACTGGCCAATACTTTTTGGGCCAATTAAAACCTGTAGCTACCCTCTCAAACAACTGAAAAAACTTTGTTAAATCAGATTCATTAAAAGGAGGGACAAGTTTAACATTTTTAGCCACATCAAAATCATCAGAGCTAGATGGTCCAGTTCCACCTTGTTTCATGCGATACTCATGGTCTGCCTGAATCCTAGCAATTTCAACTTGTGCCTTAGCCTCCTTAGCACGAGCCTGAAACTCAGCCTCCTTAGCATGAGACTCCGCCTCCTTAGCCTGAGACTCAGCCTCCTTAGCACGTGCTTGAAATTCAGCCTCCTTAACACGAGCCTCCTGCAGGGCTAGCTGTAACTTAGCTAATTCAATCTGCGTTTGCTCATTTGGAGGAGTTACATTAAACAAGCTTTTATTAATCATGCCAACAATTTGATCTTTAGAATGATGAGAGTGAACTGCAATTCCCAATTGTTGAGCAACAAGCTTAAGTTCATTCTTTGTTCTGTTTTCTACATCACACACTGTTTGCACATTTGACAAAAAATCTTTCGCTTCATCAAGCGTAGTAATAGTAGACATCATGAATAAATCACAGTCACAAAATATCAAGCAATATCCTTATGATAATATCCTGAATATCCTGATAAGAGGTCGCCAAATTTGTGTTACGGAACAGAGATAGATAATGTACACTTTAAGTGAGAATACTAAAAATCACTACTGTCCCGTAAAGTTCCAGGATCAAAACAAAAGAGTTAGATAAAATTACAAGTTAAAGTTTAATGCTCAAGCTAACAACAAAACATTCAGGACTCATAAGGATAATGTAATGGCAAAAAAACAGGTTAAATATATGGTTAACTGCAATAGCCTCTATTAACACGAAATTAGCAAGAGTAAATTTACCTAAGTCAGCCCTGATAAAATGAAAATACACTGGGTAATGCTCAGTTAATGCAAGATAAATTATTACAGATATAAACTATTATGAACAATGGCTAACAATAAGAACCTTACATGAATTACAAAAACCTCACTGGCCTATAAATTAACAACTTATGCTATACAGTACAAGAACAAAATGCAATAACACTTATACTCAAATTACACAGCTGCTAGATGGTTGGAGACTTCCTGAGCACTCACAATAATAACTGTACAGGGGAGGACAGAGATGTTAGCAAAATGAGGAGTAGATCTAAGTGGCAATAATGCAAAGACTGAGCTCATTATATAGGGGCCGGCAGAGCTTGATACAACTTGTAAGAAGGACGCGCAAATGAAGCCACGGGGACAAAGAGTTGACAATCCCGCTCTGAACAACAGAAAGAACGACTTACTCTACTATAACGGTAGAAGGGGGGCAGTGAGGTAGAACACGCTCGTGATCAAACAGGCAGCACACTGTACGTTAGAATTACACAAAGGATGATGAAATCATAGGCTATGTAACAATGCTCTGAACAAAAATAAAACACATCCAACTGATGATCCTGGAGGGCACAGCCCTAAATTAATGAAAATGACTACCTGGATGACTTCCTGCATCACTCTCTGTAACTCAGGTGACAACCCCTGAGAAGCAAGATTCTCACGGTGAAGGAGACAGTGAACAATCAGCACGAATGGATTTTCTTCTTTAACTCTAGCAATGAAGCCATGACGTACTCTCAGCATTGCTGGTGCACAGTCACAACAGACATAAAACACTGATTCCACTGAAGCCCTGCTTCCTTGAAGAATGAGTCCACGGTACTGAAAACATCTTCTCTGGTTGTGGTCGTGTGTAATGACCGACAGAACAGAAATTCCTATTCCATGTCTTCTGGACCTCGGTACCGTACGTAAGCCATGAGCTGGGCATCATTACTCCGAAATGAAAACAGTTAAGTTTTAAAATATAAAATGTACAGTACCGGTACTTTACTCCCAGTTGTGTGCATGGTAATAATCTTTTTTTTAAGCCAAATGCAATCGCCTACTGTGGGAGAGAGAGAGAGAGAGAGAGAGAGAGAGAGAGAGAGAGAGAGAGAGAGAGAGAGTGAATGTAAAGTGTGAAGTATCGACAAGTACGGTAATATGTTAAAAAGTAAGAGTATACAACATTAATAATATCAGTAATATATTTGTCTCTTGGCGACCCACTCCAAATGGCTTGGCGACCCAAATTTGGGTCGCGACCCATAGGTTAAGAACCACTAGTATAAAGTGTACGTGAGTGATGAAGTGCAGCAACTATCACTAAGTACATAGTGAATTGTAGGTATTGCCACTTAAGATAGAGGTGTAAGTGTAAAGTGTAAGTGACTAAGTGAACTATGGTAAAGTCTAAGGATAATGAGAATGAATCGCTGTGATGCAGGGGTTAAGAAAATGGTGCAAGAAGGATTTGGGCCCTTAATCTCATTCCTTTGTTAAGTGGGAACGTTTTCATAACAAGGCCTCTCTCTCTCTCTCTCTCTCTAACCTTCTCTCTCACTCTCTCTCTCTCTCTCTCTCTCTCTCTCTCTCTCTCTCTCTCTCTCTCTCCTCTTCCTTTTCCTTTCCTACTCTATCACTTGCTATCTTACTGTCTCTGTCTGTCTGTCTGTGTATCTGTTAGTCTGTCATCATATCCACCGGTACTCAATGTCAGTGTGTGTGTGTGTGTGTGTGTGTGTGTGTGTGTGTGTGTGTGTGTGTGTGTATGTAAGTCTATCCGTCTGTCTGTCTGTCCTTCTGTCTGTCTGTCTGTCTGTCTGTCTTTCTGTCTGTCTGTCTGTCTGTCTGTCTGTCTGTCTCCCCATCCATCTATCTATCTATCTATCAATCTTCCAAAATTATTATCTTAGACTCTGTCTATCTATCTTCCATTATCATTATCTAAGACTCTCTCTCTCTCTCTCTCTCTCTCTCTCTCTCTCTCTCTCTCTCTCTCTCTCTCCCAGTACTGTTAGCCAGCAGCAATTTCACAACAAGGCCTCAGTAATATTCCTCTTCCTCTCTGATCTATATTTCCCCCGGACTAATTTCCTTCTTCTTTTCTTCATTTTTTTTCCTGCCTCCTTTGCTCTATGGTCAATTTTTTCTGTTTTGGTGTGAGCAGGAGTGAAATGGAAAATGTGTCACTGTATGGATGGTTGATTGGATGGATGGATGGATGTGTGTATGAATGGATGCTTGGATGGATGGTTGGATGTGTGTATGAATGGATGCTTGGATGGATGGATGGATGTGTGTATGAATGAATGCTTGGATGGATGGATGGATGGATGTGTGTATGAATGAATGCTTGGATGGATGGATAGATGGATGGACGTGTGTATGAATGGATGCTTGGATGGATGGATGGAGGATGTGTGTATGAATGGATGCTTGGATGGATGGTTGGATGTGCGTATGAACGGATGCTTGGATGGATGGGTGAATGGATGGATGGAGGATGCATGTGTGTATGAATGGATGCTTCGATGGATGGTTGGAAGGATGGATGGATGGATGGATGTGTGTATGAATGGATGCTTGTATGGATGGATGGATGTGTGTATGAATGGATCCTTGGGTGGTTGGATGGATGGATGGATGGGTGGATGGATAGATGTGTGTATGAATGGATGGTTGCGTGGATGATTGGATGGATGGATGTATGTTTGTATGAATGGATGCTGGGATGGATGATTGGATGGATGGATTGATGCATGGATATTTGTATGAACGGGTGCTTATATGGCTGGTTGGATGGATGGATGGATGGATTGATGCATGGATATTTGTATGAACGGGTGCTTATATGGCTGGTTGGATGGATGGATGGATGGATGTATGCATGGATGGTTGGATGGATGATTGGATGGATGGATGGATGGATGTATAAATGGATGGTTGGATGGATGGATGGATGGATGGATAGATATTTGTATGAATGACTGCTTGGATGGATGGTTGGATGGATGGATGGATGGGTGGATGGATGGAGGGATGGATGTGTGTATGTATGGATGCATGGATGGATGGATGGGAGGGTGGATGTGTGTATGTATGGATGGATGAATAGATGAGTGTATGTATGTATGGATGGATGGATGATTGGGTGAATGTGTGGATGGATGGATGGATGTGTGTGTGTATGTATGTATGTATGTGTGTATGTGTGTGTGTGTCTGTGTGTGTGTGTGTGTGTGTGTGTGTGTGTGTGTGTGTGTGTGTGTGTGTGTGTGTGTGTGTGTTTGGGTGTGTGTGGGTGTGTGTGTGTGGATGGATGAAGGGATAGATGAATGGATGGATGGATAGATAGATGTGCGGATGTATGTACTGTATGGGTGGATGGATGGATGTGTGTATGTGTGGATGGATGGATGTGTGTATGTGTGGATGGACAGATAGATAGATTTTTTTTTTTATGCGAGGAAGAAGGAACCAAAGACCATGAGCCCGCAGTTACAGTTCCCTCCAAGAGAAAAACAAAATACAATAGTGAGCCAAATTCAAGATCCGATCATTTTGAGATGCCTGGACACACTGCGTTTGAAAGACTGGAGATCATAGGCAGCAGGAAATACAGACAGAGGGAGACAGTTCCAGAGCTGACCTGTTGCATAAATGAAAGACTGGGAGTAACGGTTAACTCTTGCATTAGAGAGTTGGACAGAAAAGGGATGAGAGTTTGCTGCCAGACGGGAGCTACCCGCCCGTCGCAGAGGTGGAGGAATGCAAGCAGACAGTTCAGAGGAGCAGTGACCATTAAAGTGGCGATAGAAAAGAGATAAAGATGCAACAGTGCGGCGAAGAGACAGAGGTTGAAGGGAGTCAGTAAGAGGAGGAGAGTTAATGAGACGAAGAGCCTTTTACTCCACCCTATTGGGAAGAGCTGTATGTGGGGAGCCTCCCCACACATGAGAGTTGTACTCCACACAGGGGCGGATAAAACCCCTTATAGAGTCAACAATTGTGCAGGGGTAAAGAAAGAGCGGAGTCGGCTTAGCACACCCAATCTCTTGGAAGCAGATTTTACAAGAGATGTAATATGATCTTTCCAAGATAAGTCCCGAGTAAATGAAACCCCAAGCATGTTCAAGGATGATGCAGGATTAAGCTGAATATTATTAAACATTAGTGGGTATACCTGTGGAATATTTTGTTGGTTGATAGGTGTAAGAACTGAGTCTTAGATGCATTAAAAACAACAATATTATTTTTATCCCAGTCAGAGATACGAGCCAAGTCAGACATTAGGTGTGCCATAGCCTCATCCCTTGTTTGTTGAAGTAACTGTTGAGATGGGCGTTGCGGGAACCGAATGGAAAGGTGAAGGGTGGAGTCATCAGCGTATGAGTGGATAGGGTTAGATGTAGAGCTTAGATCATTGATGAATAAAAGGAAGAGAGTAGGTGATAGGACAGAGCCCTGAGGAACACCACTGTTGATAGATCTAGGAGAAGAACAATGGCCGTCTACAACAGCGGCTATAGAACGACCAGAAAGGAAGCAGGCGATGAAGGCACAGATAGAAGGATAGAAACCGTAGGAGGGCAGTTTGGAAATTAAAGATTTATGCCAGACTCGATCGAAAGCCTTTGAGATGTCAAGTGCAATGGCAAAGCTTTCGTCAAAGTCCCGAAAGAAGGATGACCAGGAGTCTGAAAGTAGGTGAGAAGATCGCCAGTGGAGCGTCCCTGACGGAACCCGTACTGACGATCGGAAAGAAGGTTGTGATAGGAAAGATGCCTTAAAATTTTTCTATTGAGAATTGACTCAAAAACTTTTGAAATACAGGACGTTAAAGCAACTGGACGATAGTTGGAGGGTTGGGAGTGGTCACCCTTATTTGGGACTGGCTGAATGAAAGCAAACTTCCAGCAAGAAGGAAAGGTACAAGTTGACAGACAAAGGCGAAAGAGTTTGCCTAGGCAGGGTGTAAGCACAGAAGCACAGTTCTTGAGAACAACAGGAGGGACCCCATCAGGCCCATATGCCTTGTTAGTACTGAGGCCAGTGATGGCAGAAAATACATCAACTGAAGAAATTTTAATGTCAGCCATGAAGAAGTCAGAGGGGGGAAGAGATGGAGGAACAGCACCGGAATCATCTAAGGTGAAATTGGAGGAGAAAGTCTGTGCGAAGAGATCTGCTTTATCAGGAGAAGAAATAGCTACAGAACCATCAGAGTAGAAAAGAGGAGGGAAGGATGATGAGGTAAAGTTGTTAGAAAAGTTTTTGGCAAGGTGCCAGAAGGAGCAGGAAGAATTCGAGTTTTAGAGTTGAGAGCATTTAGTATGGATGAAATTATTTTTAGTAGAGCGAAGAACAGACTTAGCATGATTCCGGGCAGAAACGTAAAGATGATGTGATTCAGGGGTGGGTTGGCTCCGGCACCTTTTGTAGGCCCTGTCTTTGTTGTGGACAGCATTAGAACAAGCGTGATTAAACCAAGGCTTTCTTGCGTTAGTCAAAGGATATGAGAAAGGAATGTATGCTTCCATGCCCGAGAGAATAACCTCCGTAATGCGCAAGGCACACTCAGATGGCTCCCATCCATGGAAGCAATAATCACTCCAGGGAAAATAAAAGAAGTACTGCCTGAGGGCCTCCCAGTCCGCGGCTCCAAAATGCCACAAACGACGTTTCCCTGGAGGGTCCACAGGCCGTACCCGAGTGATAGGACAGGTTAAGGTAATAAGGTTGTGATCGGAGGAGCCCAACGGAGAGAAAAGATTAACAGAGTAAGCAGAAGGATTAGTTGTGAGGAAGAGGTCAAGTATGTTGGAGCTCTCTCCAAGGCGGTCAGGGATACGGGTAGGGTGCTGTACAAGCTGCTCTAGGTCATTAAGGATAGAAAAGATGTAGGCTGGTTCACCAGGTGGATCCGTGAAAGGAGAGGAGAGCCAAAGGTGGTGGTGAACATTGAAATCTCCTAGAATGGAAATTTCAGAGAAAGGAGAAATGGATAGAATGTGTTCCATCGTAGAAGTAAGATAGTCGAAGAATTTTCCATAGTCAGGAGAATTAGGGGATAAGTAAACAGCACAGATATATTTAGTCAGAGAATGACAGGAAAGCCGAAGCCAGAGTGTAGAGAATTCAGAAGAATCGAGTTCAGGAACACGAGAGCAAGATAAGTCGTTGCGAATATATACACAACAGCCACCTTTGGCTTTGAAATGAGTATAGAGAAAGTAGGAGGATACAGAAAAGGGTTTGCTGTCAGTTGCCTCAGACAGCTGAGTCTCCGTTAGAAAAAGAAGGTGAGGTTTAGAGGAGGAGAGGTGGTGCTCAACAGAGCAAAAGTTAGAGGAAAGGCCCCGAATGTTGCAGAAATGAAGAAGAAGAGAGTCAGACAGTGGTTCCAGGCACCTCGAGTCGTCACCGGGAGAGGGGCGGATGTGTGTATGTATGTATGTATGTATGGATGGATGGATGGATGGATGGATGGGTGTACATTATATTTACTTATTTATTTGTCTCTGAGTTGGTTGTTTTACGGCAAGCATTAGGCCAAGTAAAAGTGAACGGAGCATAGACGATAAATTGCCGTGTCTCCATCTTGAACATTGAGTTATATCAAGTGATTATGAATAGGATATGATACTAGTCACGAAGAATTGCTGTGGACAAGCTGTGGAGCCGAATTAGTAGCTTCTGAAAATTAGCTAAGGGAAACAGGTTGCAAAAAGGACGAAAATCTAAGCCAAGTAAATGTGAATGAACCAGAGGAGATAAAAATAACTGCCTTCCCGCCATCTCGAAATGAGCTGTAGAAAGAGATCAACACTAGAATATGATGTTAGTCACAAAGAAGTGCTGTGGAACAGATGTAGAGCACTTGTAGAATGACAATTTGGTGCAACAGGGCGATAAATCTGTGCCAAGTTAAGGTGAAAAGAGTATAGCATCATAATCTCGTGTTAAACTATTGCTACATCTCAGCATTCAAGATGGAGAGATGGAAATTTTAGGCGTAGTTAGAGAAGAGGAGAATAGTCACGGGGAAGTGCACTGGGAAGGATGTAGAGCCGCAATACTGCCTTATTCTGACCCTGAACTAAAGAAAATAAGCTGCCAATGGAGGAAAAATTTTGGGCCAAGTTAAAATGAATGCACTATAGTTGGTTTTCGCCTTTCAGTTTAAGCCAGGATATTCGTCTCTCTCTTGTTGTTGTTGTTGTTTTGTTGCCAATTTCTGTAGTAAAATATATTACTACGATTCTACATCCATTCCACAGCACTTCTTCGTGACTAGTACCGTATTCTGGCTTTAATCTATTGCTATAAACTCCACAACTGAGGCCAATCAGGGAAACAAAACACCATCGCTAATTATGTCATTTATACATCTTCTGTCACTTATACTTTGTTCCCAATGTAAACAAGATGGAGAGGTGGCAAGTTTAGGCCAAGTCAGGGTGAAACGAGTATAGTTAGGCCTTGTTTCCCCTCTATCTATTGCTCCATTCTATCACTTCCCTATTTGCCTATCTTGCAAATTACTTTCGTTAATATGCAAATCTCGGTTCCATTTTCTGTTTATCTTTGGCGTACTTTGTTTATGCATTTCATTGGTTGTGTTAATCTTCCACTCCTTGCACTTTCAGGCCTTCATCGTCATCATTATCATCATTAGCATCATCATCAGTACCATTACCAGCATTATCATCATCACCTTTATCATCATCATCACTACCACTACCAACTGTCACCATCATCATCATCATCATCATCATCATCATCATCATCATCATTATTATCATCATCATCATCACCACCACCACCACCATCATCATCACCATCATCATCACAATCATCATCATCATCATCATCTATGAGGAAGGCTAGGTTGTGTTGCTATCCTTGTCCTCAGCTCAAAATCAGATATCATAGGCACACTCTTCAAAAAAAAAAAAAAAAAAAAAAGCCCATTTGATATATTTATTTTTTTTTACAGAAGATAAATAGAGGTAGGAGAAACAGACTTTAAGAATCTATATACCAGAATACAGGTGTCCTCCATTCATTAAAACATCTACAACAGGTGGATTTGAGGTCCTGTAGGTCGGACTTCGGGGGGACACTGATCTGGGGATGCGAGTTGCAAAGAGAGGCAGTTCGGGGAAATAAAGGAATTCTGAGAGCCAAGAGGTGTGCTATATGGAAGTAAGGGAGTCTAATTGTGTATTCTGTTCCGACTAAAACTTATTGACTTTAATGAACTGGGAAAAAAAATCGAAAAAAATCTTTACCCCTCACAGTGCTGGAGGCCTTCGTGTAATTTCTTGCATAATATTGAGGCAAACTATTTCCATATCAATGTGCTATTAATAACACTAAGTAAACTAAGATGTAATATGTACTACATGTATATATTACTTCTAGATGTGCAAAGTATTCTAAGCCAATCAGTGTGACTGCAAAATATTCTGTCTCTCAAAGTAACTGTGAAAAATACTCTCCTTATCAAAGTAACATTATTTTATCTTGTTTTTCATGTTCTTGATTTTGCTTTATTTTCTGCCTTCCTCCATTTTTTCTTCTCTCTCTCTCTCTCTCTCTCTCTCTCTCTCTCTCTCCTGCCATCATCCAAATTCTCCTATTTCTTAACCTCAGTCATTATCCAATCTTGCTTTCCATTTTTCATTCCCCTTTGCTCTCTGTCTTTCCCATTCCTCTTCACTCCATCCATTTTGTTATCAATATTTGCTCTCATTCCTTTTTTATCTATTGCCCTCTGTCTTCCCCTCCTTCTATCTATCCAGTCCTGTTTATCTATCGTTATCAGTCCTTGTCCTCATTCCTCCTTTATCTATTGCCCTTCATCTTTCCCTTCTTCTATCTATCCGACCCTGTTTATCTATCGTGTTGTCAGTACTTGCTTTCATTCCTCCTTTATACTTTGCCCTTCCTCTCCCTCCCTCCACCCCATCTTCCCTCCTTTCTCTCCACTGAGAGGTATTGCGTCACTGCCGAGGTCCTCACAGTCAGTATATAAGGCGCACGCTCTCCTTTCCAGGCATAGTCTTCAGCTCCCCTCCTCTCCTATCACAACTACCTGCTCCTCTCACCAAAGCTCCCTATCCCATTAATTGCCTACACTGGTGGCTGGTTCTCCATCTTGAGCTTTAGTTTACCCTCAAGTCGTCCTCGAAGAAGACATGGCTAAGATAACGAGGCAGCTGATATTTGCTGGTAAGTAAATGGATTAATGTTTAGATAGATAGATAGGTAGACAGGCAGATAGATAGGGAGATAAGCATAATATAGTTTACATAAGACTGCATAGTATATTTTCAAGTATAGCGATAATATATGCCATACTTTTCTTTGCCCTTGGACTCATTAAGTTTATAATTAAATATTGCTTCAGTTATATATTACCTTTAGGCAGCATCCAAAAATATACCTGTTACTATAATGATATGTATGTTCTTATTAGCTGTTATACTGTATGAGCCAAACCTAACCCAGCTCTAACTCTAAAATAAGCTAGCTCTAACCCTCTACGTTTTTTCAGCTTGACTTTGTGTGTGAGTGGACAGGACACAAGACTCCCTAGGCGTCTCTATTACCCCCCCCCCCCCGACCACAACGACAGACAGCCATTTCACTGTTCCTAGTTAAGCCACTCTTCCGGGTCAATCCAGCCACTTAAATGCCAGGTGGTAACTGTAGTGGTGGTGGAGGGGAGGGGGAAGAACTACACTCACGCTCAACTGTTTCTGAGGATGTACAAGCGAGCACAATTGTTCGGGGTCACGGGAGGGGGATGTACACTCGTGTGCACTTGTTCCTGGCCACTGGAAGGGGATGTACACTCGTGTGCACTCGTTCCTGGCCACTGGGAGGGGATGTACACTCATGTGCACTTGTTCCTGGCCACTGGGAGGGGATGTACACTCGTGTGCACTTGTTCCTGGTCTTAGGGGTAGCGGTAGTACGTTTAGCACATCCTGCTTGTACTCACAGTAGCCTGAAGGACTTTTAGAAGAGAATTTAAAAGTTTTAGAAATACATTTAGCTGGACCATCTTTCTTGCTCTCGACACCGTTTTTCTTTTCATTTTCTTTTTCTTTTTTGGAGGGGGATATTTATAGTGAGGAGTTGTGAAGTTCAGTTTAACTCTGTCTATCAACCTATTTATTTATCTATCTATCTATTGCCAGACACCATATAGTTTCATTGCCATCTATCTATTACCTACGCAGCATCTCTATTGCCAGACGCCCTATACCATCTCTATCAATCTATAGCCAGACGTTCTCAATATCCTCTCTATCTATCGCCAGACGCCCTAATTATCTATCTATCTACCTATCGCCAGACGCCTTAGGTATAATCTCTATTGATCTGTTTCTCTATGGCCAGACGCCTTTCAGTACCTGACCTCTACTACTGCTACTACTACCACTACTACTACTACTACTACCACCACTACTACTACTACTACTACTACTACTACTACTACTACTACTGCTACTACTACTACTACTACTACTACTACTACTATTACTACTACTACTACTACTACTACTACTACTACTGCTACTACTACTACTACTACTACTACTACTGCTACTACTACTACTACTACTACTACTACTACTACTACTACTACTATTATTATTATTATTATTATTATTATTATTATTATTATTATATTTTGCGTATATTTAGCACTGTTATTTACTTTTTTTTTTAACTCTCTCTCTGTCTCTCTCTCTCTGTCTCTCTTCTCTCTCTCTCGCACTCTCTCGCTCTTTCTCAGCCCTGTTGGGAGTGTGTCTGGCTCAGAACACCTACCTACCGCCAAGCAACGGTAACGGAATCAACGGAAACGGAAACGGAATCAACGGGATCAACGGAAATGGCAACGGTGCTGTTAATGGTTATGGCGCAAACGGCGGTGGCCTTAACGGTAATGGAGCAACCATTGGTAACGGAGCAATCAACGGTAATAATAACGGAGTAATTAACGGTAACGGAGCAATCAACGGTAACGGCTATACTAACGGCAACGGTAACGGTGTAATCAACGGTTACGGAGCAATCAACGGTAACGGCTATACTAACGGCAACGGAAACGGTGTAATCAACGGTAACGGTAATGGAGTAATTAACGGTAACGGCTATTCTTACAGCACTGGTAACGGAAACGGAGCAATCAACGGTAACGGTGCTGTCAACGGTAATGGAGAAATCAACGGTAACGGGGTAATCAATGGTAACGGTAACGGAGCAGTCAACGGTAACGGTAATGGTTATTTTTACGGTATTGGTAACGGAAACGGAGGAATCAACGGTAATGGTGCAGTTAACGGTAACGGAGTAATCAACGGCAATGGAGCAGTCAACAGTAACGGAGTAATCAATGGTAACGGCTATACTAACATCAACGGTAATGGTGTAATCAACGGTAACGGAGCAATCAACGGTAACGGAGCAATCAACGGTAACGGGGCAATCAATGGCAACGGTAACGGTTATTTTTACGGTATTGGTAACGGAAACGAAGTAATCAACTGTAATGGAGCAGTCAACGGTAACGGGGCACTCAATGGTAACGGTAACGGTTATTTTTACGGCATTGGTAACGGAAACGGAGTAATCAACGGTAATGGTGCAGTCAACGGTAATGGAGCAATCAACGGTAACGGACTCATCAACGGTAACGGTAATGGCTACACCAACGGTAACGGAGTTATCAACGGTAATGGTAATGGAGCAATCAATGGTAACGGTGCAATCAACGGTAACAGTGCAATCAACGGTAACGGTGCAATCAACGGTAACAGTGCAATCAACGGCAACGGGTACACTATCGGAAACGGTGCCATCAACGGTAACGGTCCAATCAACGGTAATGGGTACGCTAACGGAAACGGTGCCATCAACGGTAACGGTCCAATCAACGGTAATGGGTACGCTGACGGAAATGGTGCCATCAACGGTAACGGTCCAATCAACGGTAATGGGTACGCTAACGGAAACGGTGCCATCAACGGAAACCGTATAACAAGCATCGGTAATGGCTTCACAAACGGTCACAAAGGTAACAGCATCAACAAGATCAATGGTATCAATGGTAATGGTATCAACGGAATCAACGGCATCAACAGGATCAATGGTATCAATGGTAACGGTATCAACGGAATCAACGGCATCAACGGTAATGGGATCAACGGCTTCGTGGACCCCATCACCGCGTTGAGCTCTGCCATCGGGGGGGGCGGCGTTGCAGGCGTGGACTATCCCATCCTCGCCTCCGTCCCGCTGACCGGCTTCACCTGCGCTAACACACAGGTGCCCGGATATTATGCCGACGCCACCCCGGAAGCTGGATGTCAGGTGAGAAGTTACAGTGATTTACTGTTTTGTGGCACCGTATCTACTGTGTAAGTCCTCAGGTGTCATAGTGCAGTCCTGCAGTCTACCGGGTTTACCTGCTCCAACACACAGGTACCCGGGGGTTATGTTGACGCCGCCCTGGAAACTGGATGTTAGGTGAGAATACTATGAGATACTGTTCTGTGGCACCGTATCTACTGTGTAAGTCCTGGCACTGTATCTACACTCTTAGGTCTTCATGATAGTTAAGTCTTTTCACTGTAGCACGCCTGTATCAGTAATTACACCATACGATGCCGGATGTCAGGTGAAAATACTGTGAGATATTATGTCCTGGCACTGTATCTACTGTGTAAGTCTTCATGTATCATAGTACAGTCCTGCAGTCCACCGGGTTCACCTGCTCCAACACACAGTACTCTACTCCTACCTTCACATCCTGCCTCAGGCTTGATGTCATGCTTCATTAAGACTTCTTCCCTCATACATTACTAATGAGGTTTTAAGATCTACTATTGATGCCCATGAAGGCTCATAGCAACAAGAGGCTAAATAAATAGCTGAGGAAGATGAGGAACGAAATCTGTCACAATACGACCCCTCGCATCCACTATAATAGTTACTCAGTCCTTTACTTCACTACATTCACCTTCCCAGACACTGCAACCATGTCTGTCATGTAAGGATGAATGCAGTTTTTTACCATTGTATATACTGTTCATTCCTTTATACACTCCTTCATGGTACTATATCATGGGAGGTCTCCATGGTAGTTATTGATGTTAGCCCCTTCACGATCCATCTGTGCATTCCTTCACGGTACTAAGGCTTTTTCATGGTAGTATCTTAGGCTAGATCCCTTCACGATACCATTATGCACTTATTCATGGTACTATATACTTATGGGAGTTCTTCATGGTATTTAGCTAGCCTTTTCACTACACTGGGTATAGGAGCGCCAATACACCTTTCCCGACACCATTTCCAATTTTCCTACACCAACAATGCCTGCAATCTGGGTGTAGCATGAGGGTACACTATTATGCTTACTGTCTAGGGTGTGTATATCTAGCCAGTTCCTTCACTACACCCGGGTTAGCTACACCAATACACAGGTCCATGAATACCAAGCTGATATTACACCCAGGGTAGGCTAGGCTATAACGAGAAGGAAAGTAAAAATATCAACAAATTTTAATAACAATCTGGGATGTAGGACGTTTGCTCCTTATCATTGGGGTAAAAATTAGCAGGTTTCACTCCTATACGTTTTGGTTATAGGAGTTTGTTTTCAAATGGAGATCTGCTTCTATGAGTTATTAGCATTTTGCCTCTCATAGGACAGATTTTGAGGAGATGAAGACACCAAAAACTGCCTCATGTCCAGTTCCGTCTGAGTTCAAAATGACCCCAAACATTACACCAATACTACTTTCCAATACATTCTTAACTCCTTGTGCATTGGAATGTGAAAGAAGTGAGCTAGCTTACTTAAAGACATTCCATTCTCCCTCACTTTGACCAGACAATGCTCTTTCTGGTGAAATCTACAAATACATCACAAGATAAAAAGCTTTGCAATATAGCCTTCAGTCCTTGGGCATTGAAAAGTGAAAGAAATGAGCTAGTGTACTGAAAAACATGCCCCTCTCTCTCACTTTGGCCATAAATCAGCCTCCCCTTTAGTGAAATCTGCCTCTCATCCACGAATTACACTAACCTTAAAATCAGGCAGAGAGTTCGCAGTCATGACACGTATTTATCAACTTTCTCTTGCATCTTCAACCTTGATTTCTAAACAGTACGGTCGATCTCCCTGACCTGCCTAATTACCTCTTAATGCCATCTTCCGGTATGCCGAAGATGATGACTGGGGCTTCTTCGTTACCGATTTCTGCTACTAATAATACTTCTTTTTCTTCTTCCACTACCACTTCCATTCTGCCACTATTACTACTTCTCCTCTTTCTTCTTCTCTTCTTCCTCTTCCTCCTCCTCTTTCTTCTTCTTCATCTTCTTCTATACTACTACTACTGCCTCTGATTCTGCTGTTACTACTAGGCCTATTTCTTGTTCTTGTTCTTGTTCTTCTTTATCTCCTCTTCCCCCCCGCTTCTCCTCCTTCTCCTCTTCCTCCTACCATTACTACTACTATTAATACGTTTATATTTCTACTACTACTACTACTACTACATCAACTACTACTACTATTGCCACCACCACCACCACCACCACCACCATCACAACCGCAGCTACTACTACTACTACTACTACTACAATATTTCCACAGGTCTTCCACACTACTACTACTACTACAATATTTCCACAGGTCTTCCACACTACTACTACTACTACTACCACTACTACTACTACTACAGTATTTCCACAGGTCTTACACACTACTACTACTAATACTACTACTACACTATTTCCACAGGTTTTCCACACTATTACTACTACCACCACACCACCACCTCCACCACCACCACTACTACTACTACTTCTACTACTACTACTACTATCTCCACAGGTCTTCCACATCTGCCAAGCTGATGGACGCATGGATTCCTTCCTTTGTCCCAACGGTACTGTTTTCAACCAACAGTACTTTGTGTGTGACTGGTGGTACAACTTCGACTGTGCCACCGCTCCCAGTTTCTATGGTCTCAACGCCAATATTGGACTCGTCAGCGGCAACGGTGTCAACGGTAACGGTATCAACGGTAACGGTGTCAACGGTATCGGCATCAATGGTAACGGTGTCAACAGTAACGGTATCAATGGTAACGGTTATGGTAATGGTGTGAATGGTAACGGTATCAACGGAAACGGTATCAACGGTAATGGTTTTGGTAATGGTGTAAATGGTAACGGTATCAACGATATTAATGGTAAAGGGATCAACGGTAGCAGTATCAATGGTAACGGTGTCAACGGAAATGGCTATAGTAATGGTGTGAATGGTAACGGTATCAACGGTAATGGTTACAGTAACGGGCGTCGCAGAGGTAACGGAGTAATCAACAGCAACGATGTCAACGGAAACGGCCTAATCAACGGTAATGGGAACGGAAACGGCTACACCAACGGCAACGGTAATGGTGCAATCAACGGTAACGGGGCAATCAACGGTTATGGCGCAGTCATTGGCAACGGCTACACAAATGGGTATACAAATGGCAACGGTGCAATCAGCGGTAACGGAGTAATAAACGGTAATGGCTACGCAAACGGTAACGGTAATCGAGTAATCGACGGCAACAGAGCAATCAACGGTAACGGTGCAATCAATGGTAACGGTGCAATCAACGGTAACGGGGCAATTAACGGTAAGGGTGCAATCAACGGTAACAGTGCGATCAACGGTAACGGTGCAATCAACGGTAACGGGGCAATCAACGATAACGGTGCAATCAACGGTAACGGTATAACTAACGGGCTATACCAAACTCCCAGCTTTTAATAGTACAATCTATATAAATTATTGCCCTATAGATGTATATATAAATTTCTATATAAATAATGTAAATAAAATATAATTATTTACAGGTAGGTGCCAAGTAGACTAGACAGGTAAGATACTAATTAATTTCACTTGTGTTGGATTTCTTCACATTTTGGCGACTTTCAGACGGTTATTCTCAGCTTAGAGGGATTTCTCGAGCTGAAGGGGTTAAGGGAGGCTTGGGCTGCCTTCTCGTCGGGTAAGGTACTCCCTAACACCTGTTACTATGCGATTTATTTTGCTGATTACACCTTGCCTTCCTGTTACTTAAGTAATTCTAAAAAATAAATCTGTGAGGAAGAGGTGTTAAGCTGTCGTAACTGCCAAGAATACGAACCTTGGACTCATAAGGAAGCTTCCTAACACCTCTTCCTTAGTGATTTATTTTTTTGGATATGGCTGGGTATTATCCTTTAGCACGTTATCCATGCAGAGTATGGCGATATTGGAAGGGTTTATGGACCACGGGATAGGACAGTAAGATATAATGCACAAAATAAGTCGCTTAGGAAAAGGTGTTAGGGAGCTTCCTTAACCGAGAATACTGCCCTTGACTGAACCCCTTCAGACCTGAAAAAACCATCTGAACAGCAAGAATAAAACCCTTAGCCTTTCACTGCCATCTGGGCTGACTTCAGATGCTTTTTCTCAGCTGTAAAGGGGGAAAATCGTCTCTATGAACCTCTCAGTGGGAAGACGATTTTTTGGTTTACTTCAGATGCCTTCAGGGGCGAAAAACTGTTTTCACTTACCCATCAGTAGGAATATTTTTTCAGTTCACTTCAGCTGCCATCAGACTATTTTATTCAGGTTTGGATGGACTTGGTGTATTCGAGGGGGTTGAGGAAGGCTTTATCTAATCCCCCAGCTCCACTTCTCTCTCCCCAGCTGCATAAAATCGTCTGGAGAGCAAGAGGAAAGTCCTACACGTCTCCCTAGCTCAAACCACCAGGATATATACAGTAGACGGTTTTTCCCCATCTGAAGTCTAATTAAGACTACCCTGTTCCTCAGATCTGACTCAGTACTGCCTACCAGCTGACAAAAAGCGTCAGGTGAAGCCTAATTAGCAGCTGGGTTGAGCTAGCCAGGTGCACATAACAGGTCAAAGGTCACGAGGTCAAGGGGTCAATGATTACTTAGCGTCTTCTGGATATACTTACGCTATTCACAATAAATATAATCATTTCAGGCCTAATTTACGTAATATATTTAAATTTGGTTTGAATATGTTTTTTAAATTTATATATACAGTTTTTACTTATAGCCTGTATTCTTTCAAAATTTGCGATCTGATAGTTTTATTTTGATTTTAATACAGTACTCATTTGTTTTCCTCCTTTTTTTTTTTTTTTACTATCAAACTCACGGATATTATTCAATATTCTGCCTTAACATCATTTATTTATTTATTTATTTATTTGGCTATCTGTTCTCTCATTAATATTAGAACACGTTTAACTCCTTTAAAAAAAATTATATTCATAATGGTAGCCTACTTCACGATTGAGTAATTTACCTAAAGAGCTCCTTAAATTTATGCCCTAAAAAGATATTCATTTGACTGCTTAAAATTTCTAGTTCAGATCTAAGCAATACACTTAAAATTTTGTCTTGAGATGGTCTATTTTGATGCCTTAAAAATTGGGGGCCAAAATTTGTTAAGGAAAAGGGTTATATAATATAAATACTCACCATTCAGGAGATTTTTGTTTTTGTCTAATAATATATTCAAAATTTTCTCTCTAGATGTCAGCCTATTCCCATTTCTCATTTTTTTTTGTTCTATATGCATTTGGTCAAAGGGATAATTGTATATATTTTCAAATTAATCTCTAAATCAGTGTTGTCTATTTAAACTCTTGCCTGAAATGAGCAACATATTTCCTGCTTAATATTTTGTTGTTTGTAAGTAATAGGCGACATACTTCGAAATATAACAGAGATAGCTCCTGCCTAGACGCTGAGGAAGACTGATAGTATGAGTGAAAGATGACCTGTTGTAGTGTATCCTCCATGCTCTCTTCCCTCTCAGTATTTTCCCATCTCTTCCAGTGACCCTAGGCGCTAGTTATCTTCAAAGTGTATGGGGAAATATATGGACTGGTGAAGAGTGATGGCCTTATTCTACGATCATGTCTTGCTGTAATTCACTTTGCTACCTCAAGAAGGCTTACCCAATCCAAGAAATCTCTCTCTTGTAGAAGGAATTTGATAAGCTTACATCCGACCCCACCCAGTTCGAACACCCTCACGAAATTCGATATCTGAACCTCAAAATTCCAAAAAAGTCTTTCTCAAACATCTCTCTGGCCTCCATTAGTTCAAATGTGTATCCTAAATTCGAAATCTAAACCTCGAAAGTTCGAAATATCTCTCTGAAGCATCTATTTGAACCCCACCCGCTCGAAACGTCTCTCTGAAGCATCTCTCTGACCTCCTCCAGTCTCTCTCAGTGAAAAAAAGTTTCGGGAAGTAGCAAAGAGTAATATATAAAGATGTTGTCGTACTGAAAGGCTAATCTAACGCTAGAATCTATATGTTATACGACAGGTGCTGGGGCGGGACGCCTTCATGGGGTGGCACTGATATAGCTGGGCGGTGGAGCTGCCTGGTTATACAAAAGCCCCTCAGCTCCCTCCCCATTCACCAGAGAATTGGACGGTGGACTGCAGGAGAGGAGAAATTTCAGCCTGCAATCCACTGGGTTCACATTTATATGAGCTAGGGTTACTACTACTACTACTACTACAGTACGTGTACAATATTGTTCACGCAGCTTAAGTAGTACATTTTAGAATATTTTTAGCCCCATATGCAGATTTATATTTTGTGCCATAAGTCTTTGATGGATCTTTTTCCTTTTGCAATAATTGTTTGTATATTATAATTTATGGGAAAATGCAATAAAAATGTGTGCACTTATTCTGTGTCTTCTTCGCCTTCGAGGATTATTTGGAAAAGAATCATTATTATCTTCATCATTATCATCATAATTTAATTTTCTTCATATTCCTCCTTCTCTTCTTCCCCTTCGTTCTCCTCTTCTCCTTCCTCCTCCTCCTTCTTCTCCTCCTCCTCTTCTTCTTCTTCTTCCTCCTCCTCTTCCTCCTCCTCCTCCTCATCATCATCATCAACTACTTTTCATCTTCATAATCCTCTTCTTCTTCTTCTTCTTCTTCTTCCTCTTCTTCTTGTTCTCCTCCTCCTCCTCCTATCATAATCATCATTATCATGATCATCATCATCATCTAAATTTCATCTTCATATTCCTCCCCTTCTTCCTCCTCCTCCTTCCCCCCCTCCTCCTCCATGTTGTCCCCTCTTCCTCCCCCTCCCCATCATCATCATCATCAACACCCCCCCCCCATCATCACTCAAACTCTATATTCCTCTCCCATAATTGAAGTGGAAGTAACCAAGAAAGGAAACCACAGAGAGACACGAAAATATTAACCCACATTTGTCCTAACTTTTAGCTCTCCCAGGCCTCTATAACTTACTTGATAAATTCTTCTAGACTTCTCCCTATCTTGAGACAGTCTGCTGGTGATCCTACATTAAACTATAAAACACTAGAGTTGATGATTGAGTTAATAGAGGATGTTAATGATTTCTGTGATCACCAGAATCGTTGGTAAAGTTGAAATTGAAAGTGGAAATAAAGGGGTGAAGTTTTTTGTTTTGCTATTACACACACACACACACACACACACACACACACACACACACACACACTATGAAGTTCCCCTTTACCACACAAATCTATCTATGTATCTATTGCCAGACGCCTTAATCCCGTAAGGCTTGGCCACAAGCAAATCGCCTCCATGTCGCCCTGTCCCCCGCCATTTCACTGCCGTGCTCCCAGCTCACACACCCCTCTCTCATATACCTCTCCACTCCATCCCTCCATATATATATTCCAAGCCTGTTCTTCCTTCCTCACTAATATATTTAACACAATGCCCTGTTTTTAATGTTATACTCCTTTTGTTTTAACTGGAGAGGGGCGCCTTCACGTGGTGGCACTGATATAACTGGCAGGTGGAGCTGCCGCGTTATACAAACGTCCCTCAGTTCCCTCCCTATCCCCAGAAAGGAGGATGGTGGACTGCAGGAGGAGGGTAACTTCAGCCTGCACTCCACTGGGTTCACGTTCACTTGAGCCTGGGGTTACTACTACTACTACTACTACAACTACTACCACTACTACTACTACTACTATTACTATTACTACTACCACTACAATATCTGCTCACGCAGGCAAGTATTACATTTTAGAATATTTTTAGCCCCATATGCAGATGTATATTTTGTGCCATAAGTCTTTCCTGGATCTTTTTCCTTTTGCAATAATTGTTTGTATATTATAATTTATGGGAAAATGCAATAAAAATGTGTGCACTTATTCTGTGTCTTTCACCTTTGAGGGTTATTTGGAAAAGAATCATTATTATCTTCATCATCATCATCATTATTTAAATTTCCTCACATTCTTCCTCCTCTTCTTCCCCCTCGTTCTCCTCTTCCTCTTCCTCCTTCTTCTCCTCCTCCTCTTCTTCTTCTTCTTCTTCCTCCTCCTCCCTCCTCCTCCTCCTCATCATTATCATCATCATCATCATCATCTAATTTTCATCTTCATAATACTCATCTTCTTCTTCTTCTTCTTCTTCTTCCTCTTCTTCTTGTTCTCCTCCTCCTCCTCCTATCATAATCATCATTATCATGATCATCATCATCATCTAAATTTCATCTTCATATTCCTCCCCTTCTTCCTCCTCCTCGTTCTCCCCCTCCTCCTCCATGTGGTCCCCTCTTCCTCCCCCTCCCTATCATCATCATCAACATCCCCCTCATCATCACTCAAACTCTATATTCCTCTCCCATAATTGAAGTGGAAGTAACCAAGAAAGGAAACCACAGAGAGACACGAAAATATTAACCCACATTTGTCCTAACTTTTAGCTCTCTCAGGCCTCTATAACTCACTTGATAAATTCTTCTAGACTTCTCCCTATCTTGAGACAGTCTGCTGGTGATCCTACATTAAACTATAAAACACTAGAGCTGATGATTGAGTTAATAGAGGATGTTAATGATTTCTGTGATCACCAGAATCGTTGGTAAAGTTGAAATTGAAAGTGGAAATAAAGGGGTGAAGTTTTTTGTTTTGCTAATACACACACACACACACACACACACACACACACACACACACTATGAAGTTCCCCTTTACCACACAAATCTATCTATCTATTGCCAGACACCTTAATCCCGTAAGGCTTGGCCACAAGCAAATCGCCTCCATGTCGCCCTGTCCCCCGCCATTTCACTGCCCTGCTCCCAGCTCACACAGCCCTCTCTCATATACCTCTCCACTCCATCCCTCCATATATATATTCCAAGCCTGTTCTTCCTTCCTCACTAATATATTTAACACAATGCCCTGTTTTTAATGTTATACTCCTTTTGTTTTAACTGGAGAGGGGCGCCTTCACGTGGTGGCACTGATATAACTGGCAGGTGGAGTTGCCTGGTTATACAAACGTCCCTCAGTTCCCTCCCTATCCCCAGAAAGGAGGATGGTGGACTGCAGGAGGAGGGTAATCTTCCAGCCTGCAGTCCACTGGGTTCATTTCTCACATGAGCCTGGGGTTACTACTACTACTACTACCACTACTACTACTACTACTACCGCTATAATCTGGCCTACAGAATGTCATCTCTTAATCATAAAAACAGACTGGTAACAATAGATTAACACTAGAATATGATGCTAGTCACGAAGAAGTGCTGTGGAAAGGATGTAGAAACACAGTATGTCCTATGCTGTCACTGAGCTACGTGAAATAAGCTACAAAAGGACGAAATTCTGGACCAAGTTAGAGTAAAAAGACTAGTAGTAGTAGTAGTTGTAGTAGTAGTAGTAGTGGTAGTAGTAGTAACCCCAGGCTCATATAAACGTGAACCCAGTGGACTGCAGGCTCAAGATGTCCTCCTCATGCAGTCCACCATCGTCCTTTCGAGGGATAAGGAGGGAGTTGTGGGACGTAGTATAACCAGGCAGCTCCACTGCCCAGTTATATCAGTGCCACCACGTGCGTCGCTCAAAAGGTTAAATTGATTTTTAACATAGGATGGAGAAGTTCAGAGAAGGAAACGCTCTTCTCTTGACTAGCTAGAGACAGACAGACAGACAGACAGACAGACAGACGGAGACAAAGAGTGTGTGTGTGTGTGTGTGTGTGTGTGTGTGTGTGTGTGTGTGTGTGTGTGTGTGTGTGTGTGATTGTGTGTGTGTGTGTGTGTGTGTGTGTGTGTGTGTGTGTGTGTGTGTGTGTGTGTGTGTGTGTGTGTGTGTGTGTGTGTGTGTGTGTGATTGTGTGTGTGTGTGTGTGTGTGTGTGTGTGTGTGTGTGTGTGTGTGTGTGTGTGTTTGTGTGTGTGTGTGTGTGTGTGTGTGTGTGTGTGTGTGTGTGTGTGTGTGTGTGTGTGTGTGTGTGAAGGGTACCACCTGCTCACTTTTCACCCCAAACGTCTACCTTCATCTATTTAGTCAAAAATAATATAACACAAAATTTCAATGCCAAACAACTAACATATATCTTTAGTTGTCTTCAGGGTAATTAATTGGATCATTTACTCTTTTCAGGTAAGATAATAAGCACTGTTTCTTTTTTTTTTAGTTGTACAAGTCGAAATTTTTGGGTACGATTCAACTGTAGAGACTGTGGTTCATGTCACTGGGCTCTTATTTCCCCTCTCTCTCTCTCTCTCTTGGGATTCATTTTTCCTGTTTTATATCCTTTGATCATCGTCATCGTCATCGTCATCATCATCATCATCATCATATTCTGGTTTCATCTTCATCACTGTCACCTTGATCATTATTATCATCATCACCCTCATCATTACCAACATCACCATCATGTTCCTTCATCATTATCACCCTCATCATCATAATCATAATCATGATCATGATTATCATCATCATTATTATTATTATAATTTTCCCCCCACTTTAATCATTCCAGGGAATATCAAAGAAGTGCTGCCTGAGGGCCTCCCAGTCTGCAGTTCCAAAGTGCCACAGTCGACGTTTCTTTGGTGGGTCCACAGGCCGTACCGGAGCGATAGGACAGGCTAAGGTAATAGGTTGTGATCGGAGGAGCCCGACAGAGAAGAAAGATTAACAGTGTAAGCAGAAGGATTAATTGCATGGAAGTGGTCAGGTATGTTGGAGCTTTCTGCAAGGTGGTCAGGGATACGGGTAGGGTGTTGTACAAGCTGCTCTAGGTCATTAAGGATAGAAAAGATGCAGGCTAGTTCACCAGATGGATCAGTGAAAGGAGAGGAGAGGCAAAGATGGTGATGAACATTGAAATCTCCTAGAACGGAGATTTCAGAGAAAGGAGAAATGGATAGGATGTGTTCCATCGCAGAAATAAGATAGTTGAAGAATTTTTCATAATCAAGAGAATTGAGGGATAAGTAAACAGCACATATATATTTAGTCAGAGAATGACGGGAAAGCCGAAGCCAGAGTGTAGAGAATTCAGAAGAGTCAAGTTCAGGAACACGAGAGCAAAAGAACTCGTAGCGTACAAATACACAACAGCCACCTTTGGCTTTGAAATGAATATGGAGAAAGTAGGAGGAAACAGAAAAGGGTTTGCTGTCAGTTGCCTCAGACAGCTGAGTCTCTGTCAGGAATAGAAGGTGAGATTTACAGGGGAAGAGGTGGTGCTCGGCAGAGAGAAAGTTAGAGGAGAGGCAGCGAATGTTGCAAAAATGAAGAAGTGAGTCAGACAGTGGTTCCAGGCATCTCATTGAGTCGTCACCGGGAAAGGGGCGGATGAGGGCATTTATGGTCCCCCCCCCCCTTCCCTGGGGACTCAGGGGCCTGGTTATTGTGTGCCTTTTTTTTTTTTTTTTTTTTAATTTTGAAAAGGAAGTGTAGTGTGTACTGTGCAAGTAGATTTGTGTTGACAGTTAAAGGAATTTGTATTGGAGAGCATGCTGGTCTACTCTCTGTGTTACTAAAACAAAGAAAAAAGTTCAGTAAAGGGGCATAGTCAGGAACTAGTCCCGAGGGCTGATGAAACGGGAGCTCCAGCTCACCCTGTCATCACCTTTCCGTCCACCTTGGGAGTACTGCCCTGCTCGACTGGTGCTACGGTTTTCACTGGTAAACTTCAACACCGCGCTTACATTCTCTCTCTCTCTCTCTCTCTCTCTCTCTCTCTCTCTCTCTCTCTCTGTCCCCTAAATCTTTATTCCCATTTAAAAACCTGAATAAAACATGATGATTTGCTATGATCAGAAAGTAGAAAGCTGTACTGAAAGACTATTACACAGACACAGACACACACACACACACACACACACACACACACACACACACACACACACACACACACACACACACACACACACACACACACACACACACACACAGATGAAGGGAGGCCGGATCTGAGAAAGAGATAATACTGAACTCCACACCATAACCCATACCAGTAACAAACTGAATCACCAAAATTTGTTAAAAATTAATAGGGGATAATACAGCCATATATGGAGCCGTGATCCCCACTGTAAGCGAAGTGGACGAGGCGATTAACAGCGATTACCGTCAGTGTGAGAACTAATGATGGGATATTAGTTAAACTTGACTTTGATGGATTGTGTGTGTGTGTGTGTGTGTCTGTGTGTGTGTGTGTGTCAGAGAGAGAGAGAGAGAGAGAGAGAGAGAGAGAGAGAGAGAGAGAGAGAGAGAGAGAGAGAGTACATAGGGAGCACAGGTAACAGGAGGCCTGGTAGCCAATGACTAGGTTATCTGCAAGAAAAGGATAGGAAAGAGGAAAGCTCTCCCCATTCCACGACACCATCTGGTTAAAGACAAGAAAATAATTAAATAAATCTCCACGCTCGTTAGAAAGAATAAGCATGGATATTTCCTAGGAGAGGTAGAAGAGGAACGACAATGCACTATATAGTATCAAGGCTACAGATCTCTAAAGTAAACGTAATTATTCGCACAATTACCAAATGTTCTTCTATTTAAAGAAAATGTCTTCCAGTCGCCAACATCACTTCAACCTGGTAATAAACAACACTAGGTTATTTATAGCTTATATACTTAAATTATTTTTCTATCCGAAATTTTAACGTATCATTATTTTTTGCACTAACTACTCCTGCTGGCAACTTATTTCATTTTTCCACTGTGCGAATATTAAAGTAGTTTTTCCCAATCATATTGTTAAATAGCCTGCTTTTGAGTCTTATCCAATTATTTCCTGCTATTCTATCATTCTGTACTTCGAACAAATCATCATATGAACATCAATTTTGTTTATGAATTTTAAATACTTGCATTAAGTTTCCTCTGAGTCATCGCATTCGTCATGATCTCTCCTCTCGGATGAACGTTGCTCAAGACGTTGGAGTGTGCAAATCGCGATCCAGACTTTCTGAAGACTGTTATCATTGGATAAGAGACTCGGGTGTGTCAGTACAACCCATAAACCAAAGCACAGTCGTCGCAACGGAAGCATGTAGAGTCGCCTCGGCAAAAAAAAAAAAAAAAAAAAAAAAAAAGGTTACAGGTCTTCAGGGAGATGAGATGCACTCGCATGTTTTTTTTTTTTTTTTTTTTTTCCCGGCTACCAGGGTGTTGTGTATCACGAATACACACCAGAAGGTCAAACTGTGAATAAACATTAGTCCCTCGACGTTATCCGTCGTCTTTGTGACGCAGCTCGACGGAAGAGACCAAACTTTTGGAAAGTAGCAAGTTGGAAGCTGTACCATGACAACGCCCCTGCCCATTCTTCCCAACTAATTCAGGAATTTTTGGCTAAGCACAACATCCCACAGGTCCAGCAGGCTCCTTGCTCACAAGATATGGCTCAGTGTGAATGTACTGTAGTTTATTCACCAAGCCTTAAACTCCGCTGAAGAGTTCCTGATCTGGGAGAAGAGATAATGATGAATGCAATGCAGCACCTGTAGGAGATATCGTAAACCTACTGTGTACAATGTTTCAGGCAGTGGAAAGAACGCTGGGCTACGTGTGTCATGTTAGAAGTGAGCCTACTTTGAAATAGTGACCTAGCTCAGCAGGTTAGCTATTTATATTTTTAGGGTCTAAAGTCGGATGCTTCTTGAACAGACCTCGTACAATTGATGTTATCTTTAAATCTAAAGATATGATCACTGTTGTTAAAATTTTAATCATCACATAAATTTATTAGATCCCTGTCTGCTGGAAGGGCAGAGAGAGAATTTAGTTACCTCGCGTCGGTGTATTCGCTGCCTGACTTAAAAATGCATCGTCTGTTAGTTCTAACAATGTGTTCCCTTCTTTATCTCCATGGGAATTTTTCCAGTCAATATTCAGATTATTAAAGTCTCCTAATTTAACGCAGCGTTTGTTTTTCATTACTGGTTTAATTTCGCTGTGCAGTATTTTATTATTTTTCTTGTCTGACTTAAGCCGTGTGTATATTACACCCAGAAGAATGGGTTCATTACTCTGTAAAAATGTCGATATACAAAGAATCGTATGTTTTAACATCCAATTTACTGATCTGTACTGCATTTATTTCGTTCTTAATATTTATTGAAATTCCCCGCCGGTTTTGCGCAGTCGAGATTTTTCAAATATTTTATAATTCTGGAGAGAGAGAGAGAGAGAGAGAGAGAGAGAGAGAGAGAGAGAGAGTTACTGGATTAGTAGTTACTGTGTCTGTCAGTCTGTTTGTCTACGTGGGTCTTTTCATATATCTGACTATTTTTTATATGTATCTATTTTACTTATGTGTGTAATTATCTTAGTCATGGGTTAGGGCGGCCAGCATCCCATCGCTTGACCCAGTGCTTCGTTTATACGACTGTACACTGAATGGCTAACCAAATGATTCCTTTTAGCCCAGGAAGCCTCCACTACGCTCTGTGGTGACCCTAAAACTAAGCAGATGCGTGGGTGTCTTGTGTGTTACGGCGCTTGAAACGGTTGTGTCTCATAAAGGGATTATACCTAAGGCTTGGATGGGCTCATTGCTCACCTAATGCCATTCAGGGATGAGTAACTGGTCACTTCCGCCTTTGTCTGCAGTGAGTACCCTAGTCCCGGGGCCCTACTCTCTTGACGAGGCAGTAATGGACTAATTGGCCGTTGGATTTTTTATTTTATATATTTATTAATCTGTCTACATCTGTCCCTCTTCTTTCACACATCGTTTTATCCTGCTTAATTAGGGTATTTTCTCTATCCATGTGCATCATCTCTCTCTCTCTCTCTCTCTCTCTCTCTCTCTCTCTCTCAACATACAAATGGTTGGAATATTCAGACCTAATAATACTGCAAATCCACCACTTCATTTCCTCCCTGTCTCTTTATCTTTTTGCTCCTTCTCCTCCTCTTCCTTCTCCACTTCCTTCTTTCCTTCCTTGCCTTCTTAGTCATCGTCTCTCCTGTCACCTCTTCCACCTTCTCTCCCTCCTTCTTTAATCTTCCTTTCTTCCTCCTCTTCCTCTTCGACTTACTTTACTCCTCTATTTTGTTTTTTTCTTCCTAATCTTCCTCCTCTTCTTTTTCTCAATGAGTTTTTTCTTTTTCTTTCATTTTTTCTTCTTATCCTCCATCCATCATCTATTTTCTACTCCCATTCTACCTTCTCTCCATGTACTCTCCTCTCTCCTACTTCTGCTCTTCCTTGTCTTCCTTCTCTTGCTCCTTACCTATTCCTCTTTCTTCCACGTCTGTTTTCCTCCTCTTATTCCTCCGTGCTTACCTCCTCTTACTGGCCTGTTCTTTCCTCCTTCTCTCCTACTTTCCCTGTCCCTTTCTTAGCCTTCTTATCCTCCTCCTTTTCCTCGTACTTCTCCAAATCCTCTTTCTCCCTTCTGCTCAATCTTCTTCTTCCTCTTCCTTCTTCTTCCTCCTCCTCCTCCATCTCTTCGTGTTTTGGTTCTTGATCTTCTTACTGTTCTCGTTGTTCATCATCATCATCATCATCATCGTCTTCTTTTTCAACTTCTACTTCTTCTTCTTCTTCTTCTTCTCCTTCTTCTTCTTCTTCTTCGTCTTTGTCTTCATCTTCTTTCTCTCCTCTTCCTCCTCCTCCTCCTCCTCCTCCTCCTCTTCGCCTTCTTCCTTGTTCTGTATCTTTTTCTGAATGTCTCACTTTCCATTGGTTTATAAGAATCTCGGTCTGTTTGACTCTCTCTCTCTCTCTCTCTCTCTCTCTCTCTCTCTCTCTCAAATTTTAACAGCCGCACCATAAGCTCCATTTGATACTTTTTGCTTTTCATTTTTCTGGGGAGGGATAATATGAATATTTATATTTTCTTTGGAAATCTGTTTATATTTATCCTTTTAGGGATTCTTCTCGTGTATATTTCTCTCCCCCCTCCGTCCCTTTATCTTTCCTCCACCAACCATCTTCTTCAGATCACATCTTCCTTCCGCCTTTCCTACCCTACTTCTCTCTCTCTCTCTCTCTCTCTCTCTCTCTCTCTCTCTCTCTCTCTCCTTTCTATTTCCGAAAAGTGATTTCATAATTTTTTTTAATGAAACAAGATAATTTGGCATGATTAGAAAGTAAAGAGCTGTAGTGAGAGACTTTTATCTGAGAGAGAGAGAGAGAGAGAGAGAGAGAGAGAGAGAGAGAGAGAGAGACTGGAGGGTGTCAGAATGATTGCTGAGCTGGACTTGCGTTATTGGGTTTGTTTATCTTTGTGTCTTTTCATGTCTGGCAATTTTTTTGGTTCCCTATTTTACTTATGTATGTAATTTATATTAGTCGTGGGTAAAGGTGCCCAGCTTTTATTCACTTGACGGAGCATTGACTTTAAATGACTACATTGAATGACAGACCAAAAGATTTCTTGTAGCCCGGAATAACGCTGGAAATGCTGGATGGTAACTATATGAGCAAATGGATACCTGGAGGTCTAGTAGTTTAGGATGTCCAATAAAGGTTTGTATCTGAGTCATGGTTGGGGTTGCTGGTCGCATAATGCCATTCAAGGATGAGTAACTGGTCACTATCACCGTAAATGTTTCCACTGAGTAGCCTAGCATCGTGCCTCTATGCTCATCAATGGGCAGTAATGGACTGAATAATAGACCTTTTTTTTTTTTTTTTTGTACATCCACATGCTACACAAGTCTTCATCTTTTCCATCCTTAATGACCTAGTGTAGCTTGTACAGCATCCTACTCGTAACCCTGACCGCCTTGAAGAGAGTTCCAACATATTGACCTCTTCCTCACAACTAATCCTTCTGCTTACGCTGTTAATCTTTCCTCTCCGTTGAGCTCCTCTGATCACAGCCTTATCATCTTAACTCGTCTTATCACTCCAGTAGGGCCCGTGGACCTTCCAAAGAGGCATCGGATGTGGCAATTTGGAGCTGCTGATTGGGAGGCCCTCAGGCAGTACTTCTTTGATATTCCCTGGAATTATTATTTCCATGGCCGAGAGCCATCTGAGTGTGCCTTGCACATTAAAGAGGTTATTCTCTGGGTCATGGAAGTATACAGTCCTTTCTCATGTCCTTTGATTAATGAGAAAAAAAAAATCTTGGTTAATCACGCTTGTTCTAATGCTGTCCACAACAGAGAGAAGATCTACAAAAGGTACCAGAGCCAACCCACTCCTGTATCTCATTTCTTTTATTTTTCTACCTGAAATTGTGCCAAGTCTGTTCTTCGCGCTGCTAAAAATAATTTCATTCGTACCAAATGCTCTGAACTCTCCAGTTCGTATTCTTCCCACTCCTTCTAACTTTGGCACTTGCCAAAAACCACTCTAACAACTTTACCTCTTCTTCCTTCCCTCCTCTTTTCCACCCTGATGGCTCTATAGCTATTTCTTCTACTGATAAAGCAGAACTCTTCATTTAGACTTTCTCCTCATATTCCACCTTAGACAATTCCGGTGCTGTTCCTCCATCACTTCCCCCTTCTGACTTCCTCATGGCTGACAGTAAATTGTCTTCAGTTAATGTATTTTCTGCCATCACTGGCCTCAATACCAATAAGGCATATCGACCTGATGGGGTCACTCCTGTTCTCCTCAAGCACTGTGCTTCTGTGCTTATACCGTGCCTAGGTAAACTCTTTCGTCTTTGTCTATCAACTTGCACCTTTAATTCTTGTGGGAAGTTTGGTCTCATGTGGCCAGTTCCAAAGAAGGGTGACCATTCCTATCCTTCTAACTCTTGCCGAATTGCTTTAAGATCCTGTGTTTCAAAGGTTTTCCAGTCTATTCTTAACAAAAAAATAAAAAATAAAGCATATTTCTATCACAACCGTCTTTCTGATCGTCAGTAAAGGTTCCATCAGGTACGCTTCACTGGCGATCTTATCATCTACCTATCAGACTCCTGATCGTCCTCCTTTCGGTACTTTGGCGAAAGCTTTGCCATTGCACTTGACATCTCATAGGCTTTCGATCGAATCCGGCATAAATCTTTAATTTCCAAACTGCTCTCTAACGGTTTCTATCCTTCTATCTGTGCCTTCATCTCTAGCTAACCTTCCGGTCGTTCTATAGCTGCTGTTGTAGACGGCCACCGTTCTTCTCCTAGAACTATCAATAGTGGTGTTTGTGAGGACTCTGTCCTATCACCAACTCTCTTCTTATTATTCATCAATGACCTCCTCAGCTATACACCTAACCCTATCCACTCATACGCTGATGACCCCACCCTTCACTTTTCCATTCGCTTCCCCGCAGCGTCCATCTCAGCAGTTACTTAACAAACAAGGGATGAGGATACAGCATACCTAATGTCTGACTTGGCTCATGTCTCTGATTAGGGTAAAAATATTTTTTTTGTGTTTATTGCATCAAAAACTCCGTTATTACATCTATCAGCCTGATAAAATCTTCCACAGGAGTACCCTCCAAATTTTATTATACAACTCATGCCTACATCATCTTTACACATTCTTGGGGTTCCATTCTCTCGGGATTTATCTTGGAAAGAACATATTACCTCTCGTAAAATCTGCTTCCAAGAGATTGGGTGTGCTAAGCCGACTCCGTGCCTTCTTTACCCCTGCGCAGTTGTTGACTTTATACTGTACATGGGTTTTTTTCACCCCTGTGTAGAGTACAACTTTCATGTGTGGGGAGGCTCCCTACACACAGCTCTTCTCAACAAGGTGGAGTCAAAAGCTTTCCGTTTCATTAACCCTCATCTTCTTACTGGCTTCCTTCAACCTCTGTCGTTGCGACACTGTTTCATCTTTATTTTATATCGCTACTTCAGTGGTCACTGCTCCACTGAACTGTATGCCTGCATCCCTCCATCACTACGGCGGGCGCGTAGCACCCGTCTAACAACAAACTCTCATCCCTTTTCTGTCCAACTCTCTATAGCAAGAGTTAACCGTTACTCCCAGTCCTCCATGTATGCAACAGGTCAACTCTGGAGCTGTCTTCCTCTGTCTGTTTCCAACTGCTATGAACTGCATTTTTTCAAGCACTTTGTGTCCAGGCATCTCGAAATGAACTGATCTTGAATTTGGCTTTATGTTATCCTGTTTTTCTTCTTTCTTGGAGGGAACAACTTCCAGGCTCCTGGCCTTTTGTTCCTTCTTCTTTGCATAAGAAAAAAATACACTTGTATTTCTTATTTCAGGCATTATTTTATCTTGCTTATCTAAGGCATTTTCTCTATGTACCTGTTTCCTCATCTCTCTCTCTCTCTCTCTCTCTCTCTCTCTCTCTCTCTTTCTCTCTCTCTCTCTCTCTATATATATATATATATATATATATATATATATATATATATATATATATATATATATATATTAGTGTGTGGCTAATGCTGTGTTCTATCACTGTGTCTCTCTCACTGAGTTAAAACTCTTTTCACGAACCTTCAGTTTAGTAGACATTTTACTCCCTTTTTATCGGGAGTTTCAGGTATCCTCATAGCTATAAGGATGTAATATTTTATCTCATATAACAGCAAAACCGTTCCTTCCATGTGGCTGCCCTTTCTCCAGCTCATACCACTCTCCCTCAAATACTTTTCCACCCCATCCCTACACCTGAACGTTGGTCTCTCCTTTCCTCCCTCCTTCCCTCCCTTCACCTCCCTCACATGCATTCTACTTTTCAGTCGCTTCTTCATTTCTTCGATGACTTTCTTTTTTAACACATTGCCTGGACTTACTCAATATGAAAGACTGAGGATCGTAGGCTCTGCGAAAGACAGAGAGAAAGTTGAATTCTATGACCATCCTCGTCATCATCATCTTTCCGACTAGTTTTCCAGCCCGAAGATAGGGTGAGGTATGACTTAGAGAGCAAGAAACACACACACACACACACACACACACACACACACACACACACACACACACACACACACACACACACACACACACATACACATAGAGGAACACAAAAGGTTAGGGAAATACGAGAAAAGCAGGACAAGACCTCTAAAGGTGACTTTCCAGAGTGTAAACACTGGAAGAGATACTAAAAAATGCAAAGAATCTTATGGAAAAAGAGGAGTTCAAAAATGTATGGATAAAAAGATGTCTAACACAAGAGGAACTGGAATTACTGAAAGAGAAAAGGGAGGAAGCAAAAACAAAAAATGAGGGAAGATCAGAAGAGAAGAAGAATTTTTTTTTACAAAGTAATAGGATTGCAGGTACGAAAGTGGTACACAAACAGGATGGAATAAAAAGGAGGAAGATAGTAAAACCATGTCTTGACAAGTATATAAACAAGATGATAAAGTTGATGTACTCAAATGTGGATGGAATGGTATCTAAATTGCTAAAGATGAATGATTATGTTAGAGAAAATGAACCACAAATAATATGCCTAACTGAAACAAAATTAACACCAAGGATATCCAATGACATACTAAACTTAGACGAATACAATATATGGAGAAGAGACAGAAATTTAAAAAAAGGAGGAGGAATTATAATATTAACTAAGAAAAATCTAAAAGTCAATGAAATAAAACTAGATATACCATCACAAGTAGAACTGATTGCAGTAGAGATCAACACATCTGAAGGGAAAGTAAATGTAGCCAATTTGTACATGCCACCCAGATCAAACACATGGGAAAGAGGCGAATATGAGGACCTGGCAGAGAATACAATTCAGAGTTTAAGATCATTACTACAAAAAAATGGAAGAGAAATCGGAAAGAATTATACTAACTGGAGATTTTAATACAAATTTAAATTGGAATACTCTAGATATAATTAGCCAAGAAAGCTGTTGGGACCAAAAGCTCCTGGATCTCGTGCAAGAGTTTTTCCTAACGCAACATGTGAGGGAAACCACCAGAAAAAGAGGACTCGATGTACCTTCAGTGCTAGATCTAATATTTACTAGGCAAGAAAATGATATTGAGAGTTCAATATATCACTCTCCACTTGGCAAAGGCGATCATGCAGTACTAAATTACAACTTCAGGATAGCATATGACATAGTTAACAGCAATGAAAGTTACAAAAAGAGCCTAAACTATAAAAAGGGAAATTATCAAGACCTACAGAAGTATTTCTTAGAAGCTGATTGGGAAAATGAGCTTAGAGGACAAGATTTAAACGCTGTATATAAAAAATTCTGCGAATTTTATGAAATAGGAGTCCAGAAGTACATCCCACAGCACAAAGAAGCAGATAAGAAAATACAGAAATGGTTCAATACAGAATGTAAAAAATCAAAAGAAAGAAGAGATTTGCTGTGGAATAGATACAGAAGACACAATAGTGAAAGGGCGTATAATAATTACAAACAGGCAAGAAACGATTATACAAGAATAAGGAGGGAAGCCCAAAAACAGTATGAGGAGGATATAATAAATAAAAGTAGTGATCAACCAAAGCTGTTTTACAGCTATATCAGAAGCAAAACCAAAGTAAAAGATATAATACAATCAATTACGGACGAGGGAATCACTTATACACAAGAGAAAGATATTTGTGAAGCACTAAATAAGAATTTCCAATTAGTTTTTACAGAAGAAAGAAATTTTGAGAGGGACTATGTGGAATATGCATGTCCACGCATACTACCAGATATACAAATAGCAGAAAAAGTAATACAGGAGGAGTTAAGTAAATTAGACAGAGGAAAAGCAAGTGGTCCTGATGAAATTTCATGTTGGGTACTACGAGAATGTGCAAAGGAGTTAAGTAAACCATTATTTTTAATTTTCAAGAAATCCTTGAGTCAAGGCAAACTACCTGATATTTGGAAAAAAGCAAATATTGTCCCCCTTATTCAAGAAAGGAAATAGACAAAATCCACTTAACTACCGACCAGTATCACTGACCAGTGTTGTAAGCAAGGTATTAGAAAAGCTTATAAGAAAAGCTTGAGTAAATCATCTAGAAGAACACAGTATGATAACAGAAAGACAATTTGGTTTCAGAAAAGGAATGTCATGTGTAACTAATCTGTTGAGCTACTATGACAGAGTAACAAACACAATACAGGAAAGAGAGGATGGGTGGACAGTATCTATTTAGATTTCAAGAAAGCTTTTGACACAGTACCACATCGAAGACTTTTATGTAAACTGTACCATCAAGGAGGAATTCGAGGCAAACTGTTTTGTTGGATGCAAGATTTTCTCATAAAAAGAGAAATGAGAACAGTACTAAGAGGGAACTACTCATCATGGAAAGAAGTGACTAGTGGAGTACGACAGGGTTCAGTGCTGGCACCAATCATGTTTTTAGTGTATATAAATGATATAAACAGTAACACTGGAAATGAGAGCTATCTGAATATGTGAATATGTTTGCAGATGATGCAAAAATACAAAGGAGAATTACAAACACAGACTCCTGTAAAGAGCTACAAGAAGAATTAAATAAACTTCATGAATGGAGTAATACATGGCAAATGGAATTCAATGTGGACAAGTGTCATGTAATCAAGTTTGGTAAAAGTGGAAAAAGACCTGATTGGGATTATAAGTTAGGAAATAAAACCCTATACACATCAGAAAGAGAGAAGGACCTAGGTGTGATTATCAATAACAGACTATCTCCGGATGACCACATCAGCGAGAAGGTACGGAACATGTATACACTGCTTGCAAATATGACTCTAGCATTCACATACATAAATGAAGACATGCTAAGAAGGATAATAACATCATTCATTAGACCAACCCTGGAATATGCATCAGTAGTCTGGAGTCCTCATCTCGAAAAACACATAGACAAGATTGAAAAAGTTCAAAGGGCCGCTACAAGATGGATACCAAGCTTAAGGGACCTAAGCTACGAAGAAAGACTAAATAAACTGGATCTACCAACACTACAGGAGAGAAGGAAAAGAGGTGACATGATAATGCTATATAAGTGCATATAGGGGAAGGAGAAAATAGACATAAATGATTACTTAACATATGGAGAAGCATCAGCAAGAGGACACTGCAAAAAACTGCATAAGAAGAGAGGTGATCAAGACGTAAGGAAATTCAGTTTCCCAAACAGAGCAATTGATCAATGGAATGCACTACCGAATGAAATAGTGTGTGCCAAAACAATTCACAAATTTAAGGATATGTACGATAAATATGGTTTAAGACACGGGACAGTACGAGCTTGACTCATTCCTGTAAAGCTACAATTAGGTAAGAACAATTAGGTAAGAACACACACACACACACACACACACACACACACACACACACACACGCACAGTGGATATCAGTGTGCCATCCTTCACAGAGGATTGAAGACAGTAATACCACAGGAAATATGAGACTTACACAGCCCAGCCAATGTTTCTTTCTTTACCTTACTGGGACTGGCAGGAAGCACATCTATCAATACACAATATACAAATACAAAAGTACAATATGCAAAGAAAAATACAAAAGCATTAAGGTATATGAGGTTAACAGGGAAACAGCAAATACAGAAATACAGGATTTTATAATCTTCATCATACCGATCTCTTTTTCCTAATCGAGAATAAGTGAGGAAATAGGGTGTGGTAAAAGTTGGGGGCAGATGCCTTGAGGTATGTAGCCACAGCTCTCATTTCCGTAACATAGGCTTTAGAGCCTGTGGCCTGGGATACAGCGCCACTGCATTATCCAGGTTACCACACTTACCTCCCCCAGGGGTTGCCCTAGAAACTCATTTTCCTTATCAAACCACAGTGGGTGGATGGACATCTGGATCGACTGGCGCCACCTCTCTGCGCAATTAAAAACCCTGACGCCAACGGGTCTGCAGTTTCGCAGTCATCGATGCTAACTATTCAGCCAACGTTGCTGAGGAAATTCATAGTAAAAAATACACAAACCAAAAAAAAAAATACAGTAAACCTCTCCTACCTTGCTCTCCTTGAACTGATTGAAAGGATTCTCAACAACGTTTCAAACCACTGACAAAACACAAAACATACAATACACTGTGATACAGGCTGGTTCACTTCACCTGCCCGTGGAATGCTACCTTGCAGAGGAGAGCAGGCTTGAGTTCTGCTTCGACCTTATAGGACCTGACTAGATAGGTATAACTATGCTAGGAGTGTCTTCTGGCAGCAGTCAGACTAAGAGGACTCCCCTTACGTTTCTCGAGACTCTCTTGACTCAGCACAAGCTGGAAAGGGTGGTGGCTCTTCGGGGATAGGGAGGAGGGCATGGAGGAGGATAGCAAGGCCACCTCATCCCCCTCCTCTCCCAGGACTCACTTGAGTCAGAATTCCTTCTGGAAAACATAGTGGTAGTCTTTCAAGAGTGGGGATGAGGAGGGCGCAGAGGAGGTCGACCTGACCACCCAACCCCCCACCTCCCCTGAGACCGTCTTAAGATACAGCCCCATCCGGAAAAGGTGGTGATGGCTCTTAAAGGTTGGTGATGAGCCTGGCCGTGGAGGGCTACCATATAGAGGTGAGAAGGCTTCAGTGCTGCTTCAACTAAGGTCCATTAGCAGCAGTCAAAATACAGGGAGGGCAAGTCAGCCTGCCCTAAGCCAACGCCAGTCCCATGCCCAAATAAAGAGGGAGGGTGGGTGTCAGGAAGGGCACCTGCCCATAAAAAACAACCAAAGCCAAAATTGAGCTGTATGACGAAGATTAGTTGGGCACATCGATCCCAGACAGAAATGGAAAAACACGAAAGAAAAAGAAAAGTAAGAATGGGTGGTTCATCTCAATTCTCTTGCGTTGGGGGAACGGCTCGGTTTGCTGGTATGAGGAGCACAGATACTTGACATTTTCGTGAAATTACCAACCAGCCATTAAATCACTTGACGTAACAATCAGGCATAATACGGTGTGAAAAGTTGTTATGGGAAGTAGGAAATAATGTAGGGAAGACACTGGTAATGCTGACGGAGCCGTTCCTGCAACACAAGACAGCTGGGATGGATAATACATGAAGCACGCTGTACTGCAACTCATTTTTTATTTCCTTACCTTATTTGGATACGCAGAAAACATGGACCCCAACATGCAGGCTTCTGAGAAACATGAAGGAGGATTAGGATAATTTTAATGCCGTGTTCTTTTCGTCTGGCAAAACCCTCAAGCTCCTTTCAGTTCAGTTGATGGGAAAATGTAGTCACACTGGAGGATAAACTTGACTAGTAACCAAGGAGACTCATTCCTACTGTATAACCACCACTCCTCAGATTTCATGTAACTATGACTATGAATACAATTTGAGAGAGTGGCCCAGTTCCCTCAGATAAAAACAAACTAGCTATAGTTTGTAGAAAATATGAGTGTATGAGAGAGTGTGAGGGGGTTGTAGATGGGATCTGCTGGAGTGTAATGTGTGTGTGTGTGTGTGTGTGTGTGTGTGTGTGTGTGTGTGTGTGTGTGTGTGTGTGTGTGTGTGTGTGTGTAGCCTAATTATGTATCCATGTACATATGTATGTATATTTTATGTATTATGTATATGAGTTACTTAAAATAAAGATGTTACAGATCCATAAGGTTACACAGGAGGGGGACCCGAAGATTCAAGGAACAGATCGGTTTCACGAGGAAAAGCAATAGATCCTGTTGCCCCGGGAGGAACCACTTGTCTGCAGTCTGGTGAATCATTCTGTCATCTGGCATCGCACTGAGAGGGACTTTTTTTTTGGGGGGGGGGGGATATTCGTCTCAGTTGAACTGGGACAAGGGCAAACAAAGAGCCCGTCACAGTTGCGCATATAGTGTGCATTCCGAAATTATCGTGGTGGAGGGTAGTCCCTAACCGTGTTAAGTAAATAATTAAAAGGTGCCCTGGCAACAATGCCAGCAGCATCCATAAATTCATCGCCCGATCGGGCACAGCCCACATTGGGGCAAGACCTTAGCAGAGATGTAGCGGGGCAGTGAAGGAGGTAATGTATGAGAGGCACATCAGACCTGGCCAAGCAATGAGGACACGGATCAGGCTCCGTACCAGCGATTTGTTCGAAGCAGGGGAACCCCAGGCACAATCTGCAGAGTCTCACTACTGAATAATTAGGCAGGCCCTTGGGAGGCAGGAGGGAAGAGTATAATGTAGCGGTGGCATGCCAATCTGCAGAGCTAGAGCCCCCTGAGATGCAAAGTTGGTGTTCCTCCCGGGACAGCCTGCCTATGGTTGCATTTAGAGCTCCAAGAATGTATGAGGGGCTGGGGCGGAGGTGGAATGTGATCTCCGGATGACAGCAGGCAGTGCGTGCCACGTCATCAGCTCGTTCATTGCCAGTAATCCCGACACGACCTGGGAGCCAGTGAAGAATGATAGTGGCTCCCCTCCGGACAAGAAGAATTGCAACTGTGTAGATTGCTGTCAGGAGAAAGACATTATCATGTAGGGAGAAAGAGCGGAGCCACTGAAGAGAGGAAAGACAGTCCGTATGGATAATGACACGTCTGTAATGGTGGTGGTGAGCGTGGTGCAATGCACCCAAAATGGCTGCAAGCTCTGCCTGGAAGGCAGACACTCCTGGGGAGAGGCGCCACGATTCAACCAAATTCCCCACGACAAAAGCAGATCCAGCAGAGCCATCAGGGGAAACAGAGCCGTCAGTAGAGTAGGTGTCCGAACCCGGGAAGTCTAAAGCAGCCACCCGATTAAGACCTTCCTGACGAATCATGGCAGGAATAGAAGAGCGAGGTTTGGCCTCTGATGAACTGAGGATATGGAAAGGGGGTGGAGTCCAAGGTGGTGGATCTTCAAAGCCAGGGAAAGGAGAATCAGGGTCCTGGCACAAGCTTGGAGCAGCTCCCAAATTGTGAATGGTGGCAGCTGTGGTTCGGGCCCAGTCACATTGAGGGAGCGCCTCAGGTGGACGGCACAAAAATCATTTGAGGAGGGTTGAGACAGGTAGATCAGGCCGGCGCTGCACCAGCTGGAGAGTGATAATTGCCACACGTAGCGCAATGCTGAGTGCCAGTGACGGCAGACCACTCTCCATGCGCAAATTCGCTAGCCGAGTCCAATGGGGAGCTCCGAGCATGAAACGAAGAGCGTCATTCTGTATGACGTCCAGAGACTTGGAGATAGGTGGGGGCGAGACCAGTCATACATATTGCTCCATGGTCCACCAGGGATCATATGGAGTGAACGTAAAAAGTACGAAGGACGGAATAGGATGTCCCAAGCTCCTTTTTGAAAGGTACCAAAGAGTGGCCAGGTGGGTGGAAGCACGTTCCCTCAGGTATCTGACATGGCTTGCAAAGGTAAGGCCCTGGTCAAACCAGACCCCCAGGTAATGGTGTGTAGAGACAATGGAGAGCTGGTGACCCCCGAGCAGCAGTGGAAAGACTGGGGGATGGAGGCTGAAGGGCAGACACTTTGTTTTCTCCAGATTGATCTTCAGCCCTAGCTCATTGCATTTGTCACTGAGTTTAGACAGGGCAGAGTACGCCTGTGAGAAACAATCCCGGCGTGTGAAGACCAAGGCCAAATCATCTGCGCAGCACAGCAGAGAGATGCCTGGCCCATAATCGATGGTCAAAAGCCCCTCCATTAAGATGTTAAAAAGGAGAGGGCTTAAGACGCTTCCCTGGGGGGTGCCACTGGGATGGAGATGAAAAGCTGAGAGATGCCCCTGAAAACGGACCCCCGCAGAACGATCTTGAAAAAAATTCTTGATCCATGATAGGAGCCTGCCTCCTACACCCCTTGCTGCAAGAGCCGCAAGTATAACAGTGGGGTTTGCCAGTTCAAAGGCCTTTTCAGGGTCGAGGAAGACGGCCATTCCCTTTCCTCCCCTCAGCTCCCCAAGGAGTGACGCGAGGCAGTGATTGGTACTCCTGCCAGGATGGTAAGCGTAAATCCTTGGGTGCAGTGGTCCCAGCCGCCAAGCAAGACGAGCCCGCACAACTCTCTCAGCTGTCTTGGCAACATAGCTGAGAAGGGAGATGGGGCGCATGGCAGCGGGATCACGAGGCTTCGGAATCAGGTGGATGACAGCTGCCTTCCACGACCTCGGCAGACGCCCCTCAGACCACGAGAGGTTAAGTAGATCAAGCAGTTGCTTGCTACTACAATCTCCAGTGTGTGATAGAACAGAGTATGTGAGCTTGTCAAGCCCCGGCGCAGTGTCCTCCCTAAGTTGCAGCTCTTTCTGAAGCCCCCCACTGGTGATTGGACAATCAGCGGAGTCAGGCCTATTACACGCTCCCTAGATAGCTGCAACACGAGAGGCGAACAGCTGCGCCTGCAGGGCTCTGACAGACTGCGGGAGATTAGAAGAGGCAGAGCAGTCGGCGAAGTGCTGAGCCAGACGGCTGGCCTCAGCGGCAGGGTCAGGATGGGAGGGAGGGTGAGGAGGGTGTGGATCAGAGACGGACCTGATTCTCCTCCACATCTCACGGAGAGTGGAATGAGAGTCTAGGGTACGACACCATCTGATCCACGCCTCCTCCCTAAGGCGGCGCTTCTCGGAAGCCACATGCCATGTAACAGCAACCAGGTACCGGCGGTGGGATGTACAGCGCCGTCGGTACTGCTTGCGTGCCGCATTGAGCCTCTGATTTAGTTCCTTGACCCTGCCACAGTAGAACCAGCCATCTCGGTAGCACCTCATCAAGCGCTGCCGCAATGGGATAGCAAGAGAGGCAGCTTGTGCGAAAGTATTTGCTGCCTGATCTGCTCTGCTCTCGAGGTCTGAGGCAGGAGGGGATGTCTCAAAGGCCGTTGTGAGAGCACGGACAAAGGCCGTCCAGTTCGCCCTGTGTAGGTCCCACCGTGGTGGTGGAGGTGGGGGTGGCAGGAGGGGAGCGAGAGGCAGGTCAACAATAAGGGCAAAGTGATCACTCGCAAGGTGGGGGTGGAGTGTCCACGACGCCAAGCCCGCGAGTGGTGTTGACACAAGGGAGAGATCGAGGCGACCTCCCCCAATATGGGTGGGCTCAGCCACATCATTTAATAGGGAGACACCACCCATCTCCTCCAGAACCAAAGAGATGTGCCATCCTGCTTCATTGGACTGAAGAGGCGAAGATAGAAAGGCGTGGTGGGCGTTAAAGTCGCCCCCTATGTATACGGCTCCCCTGGCAGCCTGGGAGAACAGATCTCGCAACTCCAGGGTGCCTCTCTGGCTCCGGTATACATTATATACCGTCAGGGGCGACATAGCCAGATGGAGAACCACACCCTGAACCTCCACATCAGGTCCACAGAAAGGAGGGGGTACACAATCCGTGCACACGATGTGGTTCTGAACCAGAACAGCACATCCCCGTGTGATGCCACGAACGCACGGAAGGAGATGGGTGGTGTAACCCGTGAGACGAAATGTGGAACTGTCTGGGAGCAGTGTCTCCTGCAGTAGGATGACATGGGGGCAGTCCTTCTCGGCCGCTTCCTGCAAAAGCGGGAGCTTGTACCATACTCCTAGACAGTTCCACTGAAGGAGTCTAAGGGAGGAGGAGTCCTGCCGTCTGGAGAGAGACAGAGACGATCCACCTCCGACGTCTGAGTTGGGGCTATGTCCATAGTTGTCTCCACCGAGGGTGGAGACTCTTCTCTTTGAAGGGGGCGAGGTTGAGTCTGTTGAAGGGCTGCAGATAGGGCGGCTGAACTGCGGGGCTTGGACCGCTTGAAGGAGTGGGCTGGCTTGCGTGGGGAAGTCCGTTTCCTCCTTGAAGAGTGAGCATGGTGGCGAGAGGCAGGCTTGGCACCGAGGCCTTCCATCTTCCTGGAGATAGCCTCGTCTATTATGCAATCGGCAGCAGTGCTGATTGCAGCTGCCTTTATGGTGATCCCCAGCTTTAGTGATACTGCTTTGGCAACAGCCACGGCAATTTGAGATCCCAGATCCCTTATGTCCTCCTGTGAGAATGTCATGACAGGTGGAGCAGGGGCGGTGGGTGGGCTGGACACTGAGCTGGGTTTTGGTGGCAAAGCCGTAGGTGGTGGACTGAGTGCCGTGCTGGGTGGCGATGGGAGGCTGGACGGCGGCGGGTAGTGAACCTCTGCGGTGGTCTGGCTCACCGTGAGAGCTGAGGGCAAGGGAGGAAAGTCTTGATCGCTGAAGGCTGGTGGGCGTGGAGCAAGAGGGCGGCGTTGTTGTCCCCATATGAAAGTGCCGGGGGGAGCTGGAGTTGCACTGGCGGCCTGGTGTTCTTGCACGAATGCAACCTGTCTCTCCCGACCCTGTTCCACGTGCCGAATCCTTGCAGGGCAATTGCGGTGCCAGGTGTGATGTTTCCCTGAGCAGTTGGGGCACTTGGCAGCGATCGGTTCCTTCGCCTTGAACCGTTTCAGCCATTGGTCTGTGTCGTGCGCTCCACTGCACATACCACAGATGACGGGGCGGTTGCAGGTGGCACGATGATGCCTGAAGCGTTGGCATTGGTAGCAGTGCAGCGGTTCTGGCGTGAAGGGGCAGAGATGAAAAGTGCCCCAATTGCCCAGGTCGAGGGACGGCACTAGAGGCCCGCGCAGGGTCACACAGACCTGCAGCGTTTCCTCCCATGTCCTCTGATTCTGGCAGCGCTCTGCTGCCTCGACAAGAGGGTACCGTAAGAGGATATCCACCGGCATATGCTGAGGATATCCCATTACTGTTGCCTTTATGGTTTGTCCTCCCTGAGACAGCTCCACTAGCTTTATAATTGGTGCTTCCTCCTCTGCCACCACCTTCTGCCAAAGGTACGACTCCTCCTCGATGGGGATCAGCATGCAGCTGTTGTCTCAGCCGTAGCAATTCGCGGCCACGAGACCTGGCAGGTGTTTTTCCAACGCCGCTACTGCATCGTAGCTGGTCTCATATCCCTCCTGGAGAGGAATGCGAAAGGCCGGGAAGGACGAGCGAGGAGGCGGAGGAGGCACAACTGAGACCGAAGGGCGAGTTGCAGAGGGATGCTGCCATGGCACCAAAGTCCTGGATGCAGGAGCGTGAGCGTTTCCCTGCGGCACTCGTCGTGTTTCCTGCGTCGCAGGGATGAAACCGTCAGCATCAGGAGAGTCGACTGGCGTAGCAGAAGGGGCAGCTCCAGCAGGACAGCCAGCGTTAGTGGGTGCTGTTGCAGCACGGGCTGCATCGTGAGCAGCCAAGGCAGTAGGTGGTGACACCTTGGCAGAGGTAGGTGCCTGACTGCACGGGCGCTCAGAGGGAGAGGCAGCTGGATAGGTGGCACCAGAGGTCTGTTTCTTAGCTCTGGGGACAGGAGGAGGAGCCGAAGCATCGTCCTCTATCGCCTCATGCACATGTGCAACCTTGGTTGCACGTGCCGAAGTGGAAGGGGGGCCTGAGGCAACAGGCCGTGCACAGGGAGCAGTCCCCTTAAGCCTAGAAGGAGGAGAGGCAGAGGCGTCGCCAGATGTCGACGAGTGGGAGCTAGCGTCTGAGAGACGCCGCTCTCGCTTCGCGCCTGGCGGGGCAGCAGGGCGAGACATCCTCTGCTGGGAAGGGATTTGACAGGCTGGGCCAGTGGGCCTGGGAATCTGCGTCCTCCCCATGTCCCTGAGGGACAGACACACAAACACACACAGACGTCACTCACACAGACACCCAGACAGGTACACCAACACTCACTCTTAAAACCCGAAAACAATATACAGTAAAAATGGCCTAGTTCCCTACAGTGACGGGCAACCTATGCTCCCTGCCCTCTAAAGGGCGACGTGGGAGGCCCCGCCACTGCCTCTTTCGGGACTTCCCTAATCTATAAGAGCCGCCCTCACTGCCTCCTTTAACCAGGCCCTAATGGCCCCCCTTCATGGAAGTGCCCTAACGGCACCCCTTCAGAGTTCGGCGTCGTACTACAGTGAGGGACACTAATGGGAGGCCCAATAAGAAAAAAAACACACACACAAAAACACGCAAACACACTACACTAACACTCTCACAGTCAGGCAGTGGCTGTCTGTCAGGAATAGAGTCCAGGCCAAAGCACAGTATGAGAGAGAAACTCACTCTCTGTGCCAGAGACTAAGTCTCAAAAGAGGCAAAAACAGGGAAAAACTGGCAAAATTCCACCTCAGTAACTGGGACTAAGTCCAATGTGGGAGAGAGAGTGACCAGAGCTCCAAGTCAGACAATGTCTAGGCAAGGAGTGTGAGAGGGACAAGTCCGTACTTATGGCATTTGTTTGTGCACCTGACATGGCATTTGCTCGTACACCTGACATGGCATTTGCTCGTACACCTGACATGCCATTTGTTCGTGCACCTGACATGTGATTTTCGTCCTCAAACTAGTATGGCAGATTTGAATGAGCAGACAGTGTGCATTAGTTTATATTTTTTGTTCGGGAAAACCACGGATGAGGCAGTGACAATACCTAAGCAAGCTTTCAAGAAGCAGGCTATGAAAAAGAAACACAAGTCTACGAATGGTACGGGCGTTTTAACAAAGGCAACATTTCCAAGACTCTCCACGTCCAGGCCGTCCATTGACCTTCCAAACAGATGAAAATATCTAGAAAATTCGAAAGGCAATCTTGGAAGATCGTCGCGGCACTAATGGAGGCCACAGGCTTTTCTTGAATTCATTCCAACGGATTTTGATACAACATTTTGACATGCACCGAGTCCCAGCAAAAATCGTCGCTCATCTTCTAAAGGAAGATCAAAAAGCATATCGCGTGAACTTATGTCAGTACTTGAAAGAACAGTTGAGATATGGCCCAAAATATACTTCAAATGTCATTACGGGTGACGAGACCTGAGTTTTCGGGTATGGTCCCGAAACCAAGCAGTAGTCTAGTCAGTGGAAGACACCAACATCTTCAAGACCGAAAGAAGCTTGTAAGGTTAAGTCCAACATGAAGACAATGTTGATTATATTTTTTGACATTGAGAGAGCTGTCCATAAACAGTTTGTTCCCTGTGGACAGATTGTGAACCTGCACTTTTGTATTACAGTGCTGGGGCGTCGACAGGAAAGCGTCAGGTGCAAACGTCCAGGAAAGTGACGCACACACAAATGGTTCCTGCATCACGACAATGCACCATCACACACCACGTTGTCAGTTCAGCCAGTTTTGGCCAAAAACAACGTTGTTGTTGCTCCTCATCCCCCTCACTAGCCAAATCCCGCTCCCAGTGATTATTTCTTCTTTCTCAAGTTTAAGGACTGAAAGGCGGAAGAATTAACAACATCGAAGAAATCCAGAAAACTAGCAGGAGTCTATGGACAAGATGATGCAAGACGACTACAGAAATTGTTTCCAGGAATGGGAAAAGCCCTGGGACATGTGTATAGCGTCTAAAGGGGAGTCCTTTGTAGGGAACTTAAATGGAGTTTCTGTAAGTTTTGTAATGAAGTTTTTTTGTTACCAGTTCTAGGAATCTAATGGCCCTCCCTCGTAAACATTAGTGTAGGATATAAAAAATAATGTTATTGAAATTGTGTCAGAATGGGTTTACAGAAAACTGTGTGTAATACTAACAGGAAGAGAGTTTTGTGATAGGTATCAGAAAACACACACACACACACACACACACACACACACACACACACACACACACACACACACACACACACACACACACACACACACACACACACACACACACACACACACACACACACACACACACACAAAGAGAGAGAGAGAGAGAGAGAGAGAGAGAGAGAGAGAGAGAGAGAGAGAGAGAGAGAGAGAGAGAGAGAGAGAGAGAGTTATGTCCTTCGACTTCCACTGCTATTTCACCGACCAAACTTTGTGATGCCAAACTTTACCAATGAAATAGAGAGAGAGAGAGAGTTACGTGTCCCTCGACTTCCACTATTTCACTGATTAGACTTTGTGATGCCAAACTTTACTTACCCAATAAAAAGGGAATGCAAGGTTTATTCTCCAGATTAAAAATAGAAACATATAACATTTTAGTACAATATTTTTCTTGATGGTTATTGTCTCACACCATCTCCGTCTGGCTGGCTGTCACACACACACACACACACACACACACACACACACACATACACAACTGCTCTCCCTTCCACATGCAGAAAAAATACATATTACAAGAGGACAGTTACTTAATATTCTTAACCAGAGAACCATTGCAGTCTTGTGATATTAACCTCCTAGTTATTGCTCTATCAGTCTTAAATCATCTCTCCTCCTTCCCTGCAGCACTCCCTCCCCTCCTCTCTTTTGTTTCTCTCCTTACCGTTCTCATTTTCCTCGTCTTTCGCCCTCCTCCTCTCTCTGTCCATCCTCCTCCCCTCCTCTCTGTTCAGCCCTTCTCTTCCCATCATTCCCTTGCTGATTCCCTCCTTAGCTTCTCACTTTTCACCTACCTCTCTCCTTCTATTCCCTCCTCTTTCGCCCTTCTTCCCTTCGTTCCTTCATTTCACTTCCCTCCCGTTTCTCTCTCTCCTCCCCCCGCTCTTCCCTCCCCTCCCATTTTTCCTCACTGCCCTCTCTATCCTTGCTTCCCTCCTTACCCCGCCTCCCTTCCTTTCTTCCCTTCCTTTATTACCCTCCCCTTTCCCTGCTTTTCCCCCCTTCTCTCTACCTTCCCACGTCCGTCCTCTCTTTCTCCTTTTTATCCTTCCCCACCTTTCATCTATCATCCTTACTTCCCCTCTTGTCTCCCCTTCCCCGTCTCTCCTCCCCGTATCTCCCACCCCCCCTCTCCCACTCACCTTCCCCCCTCCTTCCTCTTTTGCATCCTTTCTCACCTCTCATTCTTCAACCTTCCCTCCCCTCTTCTCTCTCCGTCCCCTTCTCTACCCCTCTATCTCCTCTCTTTCCTCTTCCCCTTCCGTCCTTCCTCTTCTTTTTCATATTTCCGACTTCTCTTCCTTCTTCCCTTCCTCCACTTCCCAAGGAAGTAGTACTTATACGCAGTGAGAGAGAGAGAGAGAGAGAGAGAGAGAGAGAGAGAGAGAGAGAGAGAGAGAGAGAGAGAGAGAGAGAGAGAGAGTTTGGAAGCCGTGACCAAAAAGTCTCAGATGTTTCTGAGGCAGATTCACAAATATAAACACACAGATCACTGAGAAGCTTGGCATACCTGTGATAATGGTATTTTAAGGAACACTGGCAGTAATGGATATGCCAGTCCAGTAACTGTAATATGCCACTAACAGAAACAATCCCAATAATCACCATTAGCATCACAATTATCTCCAGATATTTTTTGCTTTTTAAAGACAGGGAGAGTAAAGCCAGTTTGTTTACAGTATCACTTTATAAAATTATAACTACTGTATCTACCTGTCAGATATTCAACAAATAGACTCAGTTATCTATGCATGGATCTGTCAGTCTACCTACCAATTTATCTAGCTATCCATCCCTTTATCAGTTTTGTGCACAATGCAAGATAATCAGTGAACTTCACATCAACTGTGGCAACAAACTAGGCGTGTGGGACATGCTTAGTTTGAGAGACACTTCAGTGATTCTACTGAAAGGCCACATCAGTGAGAAAGCTCTGACTGGGGAGAATAAATTGAGTTAGGAACACACACACACACACACACACACACACACACACACACACACACACACACACACACACACACACACAGTCAGTGAAACGAAACGTCAGCACTCTCTCTCTCTCTCTCTCTCTCTCTCTCTCTTTCTCATGTACAAGTATGTATGTATGTACGTATTCACGTATACATGCATGCATGGCGGTGGCTCAATCGGTAGAGAGATGTCCTGCAGTCCTAATGGACCCAGGTTCGAATCCTCTTTGGGGCGGGAAACAGTATAAGGATTTGAATTTCATAAAGCAGATTTTACTGCCTCCACCAGACGACCCGACGATATGCCTGAAAAGATTCCCCCGCTAATACCAATACACTAAGCCTGAGTGAGACAGCCCTAGCATGTAATCAATATGGACGGTAGGTGTTAGCGCCGAAATGGTGACATGTGGAGGTGCATAGTATGTAGGGGGACTACTGGGCCTTGAGAACAGGCTATGAAGCCTAAGCCCACGGTCGGACACATAAAAAATGTACCTTATGTATGCATGCATGTATGTATGACTTACATGTATCTATCAGTCTATCTGTCTATCTAACTTTCCATCTATCTATGCATATGTGTACCATACATATTTATACAGTATGTATAAATCTGATTTCTGTGTGTTTGTGTAAATGGCTATGCTATGTATATGTATCTACATATCTGTGTGTATTTATGCAAGCAACAATGACTGTGTGTATGCATTTGCATGTATGAATGAGTAATGTGTACGTACGTGTATACATGTACCAATGTGGAGGTGTATAAAAGTGCGTATACATGTATGCATTACTGTGAAGTTTGTGAGTGCGTTAGGGTACAACACAGCACAGGTAAGACCTTGCTAATATGTGACGACTCAAGATGCCTGCAACCACTGTCTGACTCTCTTCTTCTTCATTTCTGCAACATTCGCGGCCTTTCCTCCAACTTTTGCTCTGTTGAGCACCAACTCTCCTTCCCTAAACCTCACCTTCTTTTTCTAAATGAGACTCAGCTGTAGGAGGCAACTGACAGCAAACCTTTTTGTGTATCCTCCTCCTTTCTCTATACTCATTTCAAAGCCAAAGGTGGATGTTGTGCATATGTACGCAACGACCTATCTTGTTCTCGTGTACCTGAACTCGATTCTTCTAAATTCTCTACACTCTGGCTTCGGCTTTCCTGTCATTCTCTGACTAAATATATCTGAGCTGTTTACTTAACTCATAATTCTACTGACTATCAAAAATTCTTTGACTATCTTACTTCTACGATGGAACACATTCTATCCATTTCTCATTTCTCCGAAATCTCCATTCTAGGAGATTTCAATGTTCACCACCACCTTTGGCTCTCCTCTCCTTTCACTGATCCACCTGGTGAGCTAGCCTACACCTTTTCTATCCTTAATGACCTAGAGCAGCTTCTACAGCACCCTACCCGTATCCATGGCCGCTTTGGAGAGAGCTCCAACATACTTGACCTCTTGCTTACTACTAATCCTTCTGCTTACACTGTTAACCTTTTCTCTCCGTTGGGCTCCTCCGATCACAACCTTATCACCTTAACCTGTCCTATCGCTCCGGTATGGCCTGTGGACCCTCCAAAGAAACGACGTCTGTGGCACTTTGGAGCTGCGGATTGGGAGGCCCTCAGGCAGTACTTCTTTGATTTTCCATGGAATGATTATTGCTTCCATGGCCGGGAGCCATGTGGGTGTGCCTTGTGCATTATGGAGGTTATTCTCTCTGGCATGGAAGCATACATTCCTTACTCATATCCTCCGACTAATGCAAGAAAGCCTTGGTTTAATCACGCTTGTTCTAGTGCTGTCTGCAACAAGGAGAGGGCCTATAAAAGGTACCAGAGCCAACCCAGCCATGAATCACATCTTTTATACGTTTCTGCCCGGAATTGTGCTAAGTTTGTTCTTCGTTCTGCTAAAAATAATTTCATTCGTACTAAATGCTCTCAACTCTCCAACTCGAATTCTTCAATCTCCTTCTGGCACCTTGCCAAAAACCTTACTAAAAACTTTATCTCATCATCTTTCCCTCCTCTTTTCTACTCTGATGGCTCTGTAGCTATTTCTTCTACTGATAAAGCAGATCTCTTCGCTCAGACTTTCTCCTCCAATTCCACCTTAGACGATTCCGGTGCTGTTCCTCCATCACTTCCCCCCTCTGACTTCCTTATGACTGACATTAAAATTTCTTCAGCTGATGTATTTTCTGCCATCACTGGCCTCAATACTAACAAGGGATATGGGCCTGATGGAGTCCCTCCTGTTGTTCTCAAGAACTGTGCTTCTGTGCTTACACCCTGCCTAGGCAAACTCTTTTGCCTTTGTCTGTCAACTTGTACCTCTCCTTCTTGCTGGAAGTTTGCTCTCATTCAGCCAGTCCCAAAGAAGGGTGACCATTCCCAACCCTCTAACTATCGTCCAGGTGCTTTAACATCCTGTATCTCAAAAGTTTTCGAGTCAATTCTTATTAGGAAAATTTTAAAGCATCTTTCCTATTACAATCTTCTTTCTGATCGTCAGTATAGGTTCCATCAGGGACGCTCCACTGGCGCTCTTCTCACCTACCTTTCAGACTCCCGGTCATCCTCCTTTCGGGACTTTGGCGAAAGCTTTGCCATTGTACTGACATCTCAAAGGCTTTCGATCGAGTCTAGCATAAATCTTTTATTTCCATACTGCCCTCTTACGGTTTCTATCCTTCTATATATGCCTTCATCTCTAGCTTCCTTTCCGGTTGTTCTATAGCAGCTGTTGTAGACGGTCATCGTTCTTCTCCTACATCTATCAACAGTGGTGTTCCTCAGGGCTCTGTCCTATCACCAACTCTCTTCCTTTTATTCATCAATGACCTAAGCTGTACATCTAACCCAATCCACTCATATGCTGATGGCTCCACCCTTCACCTATCCATTCGGTTCCCGCAACGTCCTTTACCTATCTATTCGGTTCCCGCAACATCCATCTCAGCAGTTACTTCAACAAACAAGGGACGAGGCTATGGCACACCTAATGTCTGACTTGGCTCGTATCTCTGACCGGGGTAAAAATAATCTGGTTGTTTTTATTGCATTAAAGACTCAGTTTTTACACCTATCAACCCGACAAAATATTCCGCATGTATACCCACTAATGTTTAATAATATTCAGCTTAATCCTGCATCATCCTTGAACATGCTTGGGGTTTCATTTACTCGGGACTTATCTTGGAAAGATCATATTACATCTCTTGTAAAGTCTGCTTCCAAGAGATTAGGTATGTTAAGCCGACTCCGTTCCTTCTTTACCCCTGCACAATTGTTGACTCTATATAGGGATTTTATCCGCCCTTGTGTGGAGTACAACTCTTATGTGTGGGGAGGCTCCCCACATACAGCTCTTCTCAATAGGGTGGAGTCAAAGGCTTTTCGTCTCATTAACTCTCCTCCTCTTACTGACTCCCTTCAACCTCTGTCTCTTCGTCGCACTGTTGCATCTTTATCTCTTTTCTATCGCTACATCCATGGTCATTGCTGCTCTGAACTGACTGCATGCATTCCTCGTTTTCTGCGACGGGCGCGTAGCATCGGTATAGCAGCAAACTCTCATCCCTTTTCTGTCCAACTCACTAATGCAAGAGGTAACCGTTACTCCCAGATTTTCATTTATGCAACAGGTCAACTTTGGAACTGTCTCCCTGTGTCTGTATTTCCTGCTTCCTATGATCTCCAGTCTTTCAAATGCAGTGTGTCCAGGCATCTCGAAATGATCGGATCTTGAATTTGGCTCTCTCCTGTATTTTGCTTTTCTCTTGGAAGGAACAATAATTGCGGGCTCGGGGACTTTGGTTCCTTCTTCCTCGCATAATAAAAAAAAAAAAAAAGGTGGGAGGACACCTGGGATGGTGCACTGTGATGGTGAGGAGAGGAAGGCGTGGGGGAGAAGAGGTGGTGACAAGAAAAGGGTATGTGTAGGGAGCCGGAGAAGAGGAACAGAGGAAGTGAAGAGAGAGAGAGAGAGAGAGAGAGAGAGAGAGAGAGAGAGAGAGAGAGAGAGAGAGAGAGAGAGAGACTGTGTGTGTGTGTGTGTGTGTGTGTGTGTGTGAGAGAGAGAGAGAGAGAGAGAGAGAGAGAGAGAGAGAGAGAGAGAGAGAGAGAGAGAGAGAGAGAGAGAGAGAGAGAGAGAGAGAGAGAGAATCAGTCTACAAATACTGAGCCTAAGCAATGAACTTTGAACTATCTTACTGACAGCGCCAGTGTTCTAACTCAAGATTCATTGCGATTAAAAGCCTGGATATCATAGCCAGTGGGAAACACACGAAGGATACAGTTCTCCAGCTGACGCGTTGTGTACACATAAAGAGCTGGACAGAAAAGTGGCTAGAGTGTGTATTTAGGCGGGTGCTGCGTGGCGTCTGTATTGGGGCAGGGATATGATTACGAACCCTGAGGGGCAGACGCCATGGAAATATTGATATTAGTGAGTTAAGGTTCCTTGGGGGTCATCAAAAGACTCGGGACATTGGTAATATTATGAAAATAAATCGCAAATGAAAAGGTGGTATGAAGCCTCTTATCATATCCAGAATATGGCTCAGGGTACGGACATTAAGATTACATGCCAAGGTCATACACCCGAACACTCTTCAATGCTTGCCCCAGGCTGGGAATGTACCCAGAACAACAGACGTGGTTGTCAAATGCACCACTTTCCCAACCCTGGGAGACATCAAAGACAGGTAGATACATACGTACATACATACATACATATGTAGACAAGAAGATTTAGACAAAGAAAAGTAATAGACAGACAAACAGAATGACACATAGACGGATAGACCGACTGACACACATAAACAAATACAAATGGATAAATATACAGAGTAACATATACGAGCAATATTGTGCACATTTTTTTTACTTTGTCTTCCTACTTATTCAACAACAGTACTTAATCCCTTCATCACCCCATGGTCATTCTTCTATTCTTGCTGCTGTCACAAGATTTTATTCAGCTTAGAGGGCACACTCTGGTAGTGAAGAAGTTGTTGTTGTGGTGGTGGTGTTTTCTTTTTTAATGCAGGGAAGAAGGAACCAAAGGCCAGGAGACTTCAAACAGTTCCCTTCAGGAGAAAACAATACAACAGAGAGTCAAAATCAAGATCCGTTCAGTTCGAGATGCCTGGACACACTGCGTTTGAAAGACTGGAGATCATAGGAAGTAGGAAATACAGAGGAAGACAGTTCTAGAGCTGACCTGTCGCATATATGAAGGACTGGGTGTAACGGTTATCTCTGGCATAAGGGAGTTGGACAGAAAAGGGATGAGAGTTTCTTATTAGACGAGTGCTACGTGCCTGTCATAGCGGTGAAGGAATGCAAGCAGACAGTTCAGAGGAGCAGCGACCATTTTAAGTAGAGACTGAAAGAGATAAAGCTGCAACAGTGCTGCGAAGAGACAGGTTGAAAAGGGAGCCTGTAGGAGGAGGGGAGTTAATGAGAAGAAAAGCCTTTGACTCCACCTTGTTGAGAAGAGCTGAATGTGGGGAGCCTCCCCACACATGAGAGTTGTACTCTACACAGGGGCAAATAAAACCCAGGTATAAAGTAAACAACTGTACATGAGTAAAGAAGGTACGGGGTGAGCTTTGCACACCTAATCTCTTGGAAGCAGATTTTACAAGACATGTAATATGATCTTTCCAAGACCAATCCAGAGAGAATGAAACCCCAAGCATGTTTAAAGATGGTGCAGGATTGAGCTGGATAATACTCGTACCAACATTAGCAACTACTCCTGTGGAAAATTTTTGGGGGTTGATAGGTCTGAGAAATGAGCTTCTGACGCATCAAAAACTAGATTACTTTTACCCCAGTCAGAGATATGAGACAGGTCAGACATTAGGTGTGCCATAGCCTTATCCATTATTTTTGAAGAAACTGCTGAGATTGACGCTGCGGGAAGAGAATGGAAAGGTGTAGGTTAGAGTCTTCAGCATATAGGGTTAGATTTTTTTTCTTTAATGCAAGAATGAGGGAACCAAAGGCCAGGAGCCCACAAACTGTTCCTTCCAAGAAAAAACAAAAACAATACAAAAGAGAGCCAAATTCAAGATCCGTTCATCTCGAGACGCCTGGACATATTGCGTTTGAAAGACTGGAGATCAGAGGGAGTAGGAAATACAGGCAGAGAGAGACAGTTCCAAGCTTGACCTGTTGCATAAACGAAGGACTGGGAGTAACAGTTAACTCTTGCATTAGAGAGTTGGACAGAAAAAGGATGAGATTTTGTTGCTAGACGGGTGCTACGCACCCGTCGTAGTGGTGGAGGGATGCAAGCAGACAGTTCAGAGGAGCAGTGACCATGGAAGTAACGATAGAAAAGAGATAAAGATGCAACAATGCGGCGAAGAGACAGAGGTTAAAGGGAGCCAGTAACAGGAGGAGAGATGATAAAACAAAAAGCCTTTGACTCCCCCTATTGAGAAGAGCTGTATGTGAGGAGCCTCCCCATATATGAGAGTTGTACTCTAAACAGGGTCGAATATAACCCGTGTATAAAGTCAACAATTGTGCCAGGGTAAAGAACGAACAGAGTCGGCTTAGCACACCTAATCTCTTGGAAGCAGATTTTACAAGAGATGCAATATGATCATTCCAAGATAAGTCCTGAGTGAATGAAACTCCAAGCATGTTCAAGGATGATGCAAGATTAAGATGAATATTGTTAAACATTATTGGGTACTCCTGTGGAAGACTGTGTCAGGTTGATAGGTGTAAAAACTGAGTTTTTGGTGCATTAAAAACAACAAGATTATTCTTACCCCAGTCAGAGATACGAGACATTAGGTGTGCCATAGCCACATTCCTTGTTTGTTGAAGTAACTGCTGAGATGGACGTTGCGGGAATCGAATGGAAAGGTTAAGGGTGGAATCATCAGTGTACGAGTGGATAGGGTTAGAAGTACAACTTAGAAGATCATTGATGAATAAAAGGAAGAGAGTTGGTGATAGGACAGAACCCTGAGGAACACCACTGTTGATAGATGTAGGAGAAGAACGATGGCCGTCTACAGCAGCGGCTATAGAACGACCAGAAAGGAAGCTATATATGAAGGCACAGATAAAAGGATAGAAACCGTATGAGAGTAGATTGGAAAGATTTATGCTAGACTCGATCGAAAGCCTTTCAGATGCCAAGTGCAATGGCAAAGCTTTCTTCAAAGTCCCGAAAGGAGGATGACCGGGAGTCTGAAAGGTAGATGAGATGGTCACCAGTGGAGCACCCTGACGGAACCATACTGACGATCAGAAAGAAGGTTGTGATAGGAGAGATGCTTTAAAAGTTTTCTGTTAAGAATTGACTCAAAAATTTTTGAGACACAGGATGTTAAAGCAATTGGACGATTGTTAGAGGGTTGGGAATGGTCACCCTTCTTTGGGACTGGCTGAATGAGAGCAAACTTCCAGCAAGAAGAAAAGGTATAAGTTGAAAGAAAAAGGCAAACGAATTTACTTAGGCAGGGTTTAATCACTGAAGCACAGTACTTGAGGACAACAGGAGGGAGTCTATTAGGCCCATATGCCTTGTTAGTTTTGAGGCCAGTGATGGTAAAAAATACATCAGCTGAAGAAATTTTAATGTCAACCATGAGGAAGCCGGAGGGGGGAAGTGATGGAGGAACAGCACCGGAATCATCTAAGGTAGAATTGGACGAGAAAGTCTGAGCGAAGAGATCTGCTTTATCACTAGAAGATATAGCCTCAGAGCCATCAGAATAGAAAAGAGGAGGGAAGGATGATGAGATAAAGTTGTTAGAAAGGTTTTTGGCAAGGTGCAAGAAGGAGATGGAAGAATTAGAGTTGGGGAGTTGAAAGCATTTTGTATGGATGAAATTATTTTTAGCAGAGCGAAGAACAGACTTAGCATGATTCCAGGCAGAAATATAAACAAGATGTGATTCAGGGGTGGGTTGGCTTTGGTACCTTTTGTAGGCCCTCTCCTTGTTGCGGACAGCATTAGAAAGAACGTGATTAAACCAAGGGTTTCTTGCATTAGTCAAAGGATATGAGAAAGAAATGTATGCTTCCATGCTCGAGAGAATAACCTCCGTAATGCGCAAGGCACACTCAGATGGCTATCGACCATGGAAGCAATAATCATTCCATGGAAAATCAAAGAAGTACTGCCTGAAGGCCTCCCAGTCCGCAGCTCCAAAGTGCCACAGACGACGTTTCTTTGGAGGGTCCATAGGCCCCACCGGAGTGATAAGACAGGCTAAGGTAATAAGGTTGTGGTCGGAGGAGCCCAACAGAGAGGAAAGATTAACAGCATAAGCAGAAGGATTCGTTGTAAGGAAGAGGTCAAGTATGTTGGAGCTCTCTCCAAAACGGTCAGGGATATGGGTAGTGTGCTGTACAAGCTGCTTTAGGTCACTAAGGATAGAAAAGATGTAGGCTTGTTCACCAGGTGGATCAGTGAAAGGAGAGGAGAGCAAAAGTTGGTGGTGAACATTGAAATCTCTGAGAATGGAGATTTCAGAGAGAGGAGAAATGGATAGAATGTGTTCCATCGTAGAAGTAAGATAGTCGAAGAATTTTTCATAGTCAGTAGAATTAGGAGATAAGCAGTGCAGTTATATTTGGTCAGAGAATGACAGGAAAGCCGAAGCCAGAGAGTAGAGAATTCAGAAGATTCAAGTTCAGGAATACGAGAGCAAGATAAGTCGTTGGTTACATATACACAACAGCCACATTTGGCTTTGAAATGAGTATAGAGAAAGTAGGTTGAAACAGAAAAGGGTTTGTATTCAGTTGCCTCAGACAGCTGAGTCTTTGTCAAGAAGAGAAGGTGAGGTTTCGATGAGGAGAGGTGGTGTTCGACAGAGGGAAAGTTAGAGGAAAATGCCGTGAATGTTGCAGAAATGAAGAAGCGAGTCAGACAGTGGTTCTTGGCATCTCTTTGATTCATCACAGAGAGAGGGGGGGATGGTGGGGGAATTTATGGTCCCTCCCCCTCGGGACTCCGAGGCATGATTTATTGACGCCATTCTTCTTTTTTTCAATTTTGAAAAGGTAGTGTATGGTGTGCTGTGCAAGTAGTTTGGTGCTGACAGTTAGAGGAACTTGTATTGGAGAGCAAGCTGGCCTACTCCCTGTGTTACTGAAGCACTGAAAAAGTTCAGCAAAGGGGGATGGTCAGGATGTAGTCCTGAGGGCTGATGAAATGGGAGCTCCAGCTCTCCCTGTCATCAGCTTTCCATCCACCTTAGAAAGTCATTTATGAAACATAGGAAGAGAGTTGATGATAGGACAGAGCCCTGAGGAACACCACTGTTGATAGATCTAGAGGAACGGTGGTCATCCACGACAGCAGCTATAGAGCGATCAGAAAGGAAGCTAGAGATGAAGGCATAGTATAGAAACCGTAACAGGGCAGTTTGGAAATTAATGATTTATGCTAGACTCGATCGAAAGCCTTTGAGATGTCAAGTGAAATGGCAAAGCTTTCTCCAAAGTCCCGAGAGGAGGATGACCAGGAGTCTGAATGGTAGGTGAGAAGATCTCCAGTTGGGCGTACCTGGCGGAACCCATATTGACGATCAGAAAGTAGGTTGTGATAGGAAAGAGGCTTTAATTTTGTTTTGTTTTGTTTTGAATCGACTCGAAATCTTACGAGACACAGGATGTTAAAGCAAATGGGTAATAGTTAGAGGGTTGGGAATGGTCACCCTTCTTTGGGACTGGCTGAATGAGAGCAAACTTCCAACCAGAAGGAAAGGTGCAAGTTGACAGGTGGTGGTCCTAGGCTACTATGAACGTAATCACAGTGGACTGCTGGCTGATGTCGCCCTTTTCCTTCAGTCCAAATCCTTATCGGGGGACAGGGAGGGAACTGATGGATATTTCAATAACCGCTGCCTGGATATATTAGTGCCACCACGTGAAGGCTTCTTGAAAGGGGGGATGAAGCCTCTATCTAAACCCGCCAGTTCATAAAGTTTCTGAAGGATTTTAAAAAGTCGTTTGTAAATTACTGGAATATAATAAAAGTGACATTTCTTAACTACAGTAACATTTTTCTTACTCTTTCATCTTACCTTGTTAGGAGCCAGCGAGCGATGTTTACTTACAATTAAGTTTGGAACGAGCGGCCCGGCCGGACCCAATCATCACACTAAACAGAAGGTAGTGGCTTTACTCCTGCCAGTACGTGAAGTAGAGTTAAAATTATTTCTGTATGTGATAAATTGATTCAATAAATTTTATAATCTGAAAACTCACTTATAAAGGCGTAGGAGCCCCTTCGAATCTCGAGTTTTACAAGGCAGTGTTCAGCGCTAAGCAGTGAACGCCCCATTTACGAAATCAAATTGAACGGGATTTTCTGTCGTAACACTGTATTTTTTGGCATCAAATCAAGCAATTAAATATCAGAGATTCCGCGTATAATTTTATAACAGAGGGAAAATGTGATGACATGGCGCTCGCTGGCCACGCACTCACAAAGCGCACTTTACTGGTTATACCAGTTTTATACACGTTTTATTTTTCTTCGTTCTCTGGCTTTATTTCTTGGTTTCATTAAATATTTGAAGATTTTTTTATGGGAGTCTTGTGTTTTTCCATCTCTCTCTCTCTCTCTCTCTCTCTCTCTCTCTCTCTCTCTCATCCAGGGTTCAATTCCTTCACCAGCACCGCCACCACCATTACCATTACAAGGGATGACGACCTGAGATGCAGGTATCAACAGTCTTTTAATGGGATTCCAGATGGGTGAGTGCACTAGGGTTGGACTGATAGGTAGATGGATAGGCAGATAGACAGGTAGATAAACAGATAGATGGATAGATAGATAGAAAGGTAGAGAGACAGGCAGGTACGCTGATAGACCGATTTAGACGAATAGATTAATAGATAGACAGATAGATAAACGGACATTCATATAGATGTGTGGATTCAGACGGATGAATTAATAGACGGATATAAATGAATGAATGAGATGGCTTGATGGATGAATGAGAGAAAAAATTATATAAATTAATTTTGGATGGATAGAGGAGATACATGAATGAAGACACACACACACACACACACACACACACACACACACAAAGTGCTCGGCAAACTAAATAAAACAGCTAACAAGCACCGCAACCTCTTAACTGTATATTATTTCCAAGTGGCACTATTATTACCACGTCCAGTTACCCTTGTCGTCAGAATTTGGCAATTATGCCTACGGGCCTGCCTGTTTGTCTGTCTGTTACTCTCTGATAAGTATTCTCCATGACTACATTCTGACCATTGTGTATGTATTTTATAATGCTGAAAATGTGTGTGTGTGTGTGTGTGTGTGTGTGTGTGTGTGTATGTGTGTGTGTGTGTGTGTGTGTGTGTGTGTGTGTGTGTGTGTGTGTGTGTGTGTGTGTGTGTGTGTGTGTGTGTGGCTAGAGATAATTCAGTTACTCTGGCCTGAAGTGTTTGTGAGCAGACTGATGGGTACATAATAGATGGATAGATATACGGGTAGGTAAATAGACAGAGACAGAGGTAACTAGATGAGTGAAAATACAGATGTAATAATAGATAGACAGGCAGCCAAACAGATGAACAGACAGGAGCGTAAGCAGGTACGCAAACAGTATGACGCAAAGTGAAAAAAATGATGCAAAGCTAGAGAACTAAATAGCTACCGCTAGTTCGTATTTAGAAAGGACGGTGGGTTGTTGTTGTTGCTCCAATTGTTGATTAACCCCTGTTTGTCTGGCCGAGGAGACTCATCAACCGCACGCAAGCACCTGCCCCTGCAGGGCCATCCTCTGCAGTGAACTGATATTCCTTTGAGGTTGCAAGGGGAAATGTGTGGAGGTTTGGTTTCTGGATGGACGCCGCTTCTGAGGCACTCCATCCACTTTGCAGGAGCACCATTGCAGGTCCTACACAACCCCGTTATCTGGTTACATGGTTACCACCCAGCGTTGTATATAGTCTCCTGAGTTACAGGAAACCATTCCTGTCACTCAGTGCTGAACCGCGGGAGGTGAAAAGATGAGTAATAAAATGTAACACGAAAGGAAGGGAGGAATGCGAACACAGGAGGACAGACAACTAGTCAGAATGATAAAGGTGAAGGAAAAAGCAGGCAGCACTACATCAGGTGAGTGGATGATAGTCGCCATTATCTACCACCAAGGACGGTAGGTAATAGCGAAAGAATCACATGAAAAGGTGCATGGCGCACAGGAAGCCAGCTGAACCTCAAAGAAAATGTTATATCGGTAAAAAATAAATTCATAAAATTTATTGGCATAGATGGAGATGAAAACAAAACCAATTAAACACCAAAAATAATAAAATACAACATCTGAAACACAACTTTAATATTTCACCCTGTTAGAGGAGAGAGTGAGTGAATTTGGCCACGCAAACATTACTAAAAAAAAAAAAAATCTCTTGGAGAAACAAGAGGCAGGTAAACAATTGACGTGGGGAACGGTGTCACAGAGAGAGAGAGAGAGAGAGAGAGAGAGAAAAAAAATTTTCTTCAACAGTTCACCTCTCTCTCTCTCTCTCTCTCTCTCTCTCTCTCTCTCTCTCTCTCTCTCTCTCAGGACACTCGGATATACATAAATTACATTGGCAATAAAAAAATGTTTGTTGACTGCCGGAATCGAAACATTCAGCAAGCGTGGTGGTCAGTTCCATATGTTTGTCTGTCTGTTTGTTTGGCTGCACTCTACAGGTCACAATTATGTGCCAATCGTTTTATAAAAAAAAATCAGAAAGTAGACATCCATAAAATAGTGTTAGTGTGACCAGTAGTAGTAGTAGTAGTAGGAGGAGGAGGCGATTCTGTAAGAAGAGGAACAAGGGAGGGGAGGAGATAAGGAAAAGAAAAGAGGAAAGAGAGAACGAGAGAAGAAGGAGGAAAGAGAGAGAAGGAAGAGGGAAAAAAAGTTCGTAGGAGTACACAGGAAGTACAGATAACAGGAGTCTGGTTGGTTGATGACGAGGTTTTCATTTAGAAATAAAAACTAACTCTATTGAGATCTAACCAACATCAAAGAAGAAAGGACAGAAAACACAAAGGCTCTCCCATACATACCACACAATCAAGTATAACCGGCAGGAAGAAGATTTAAAAAATATTCATGAAAAAGAATAAACATGTAGAATTTTCAACAGAAGAAGCAGAGGAGGAACAACTATGCACTATGTTAGCTCTAAACAGATGTGTACAAGAAAGAGTATGGTCAGTAACCGAATGTTTTCATTATTAAGCTAAAGTCTTACAGTCTTAAGCATACACTTCAGCTGGAAATAAAGAAGACCCAGTTACTTATACCCTGTAGACTCAAACTGTCAAGTCAAATTTTAATAGTAACAAAAGTTTTTTGTTTAAACTACTATTGCTGGTGGTCTATTTCATTCTTCCACGACACGAATATTAAAGTAATTTATCCCTGTATTAGTGCTGTATCTCTTGATTATGAGTTTCATTTCATTATTTCGTCACAATATCATTCTGTATTCCGAAAAGTTTTTGATATCAAACGTCGTCAGTTTGTTTATAGTCTTAAATACATCTATGAGATCTGTATGTCGTCGATTTTTTTTTTTTTTTTTTTTTTTTTTTTTAGGGGTACATTTAGTTGTTCAATCGCTCCTGGAAGGATAAGTTCCGCAGTGAAAGGATCACTTTTGTTGCTCTGAGCTGCACTCTCTAATTTGTCCTCATCCATAAAAAGATTCAAGGACCACTGCTGCACGCAGGGGTCCAGGGTGGTATAAGTAATGACTTATAAAGTTTGGAGATTGCATCGGCCGTTATATGGTCAAAGTTTCTTAGATGAAGCAGAGCAATTTGCTAGCCTTGTTTCTGGCTGCTATACACTTTTAACAGTTTTTGAAGTCGTTACGAATAATAACTCTTAAATTCATATCGTCTCATTCTTGCGTCAGTGAAGTATGGATCACACTATATCAATATTTAATGTCCTCGTTACCAAAGAACATTATTTAACGGTTACTTACATTAAATTTCACGTGTCATATTCACTCTTATTTATTAACTTATCCTGGTCGTATCAGTATAGATTTACAGTTCGCCCTCGTGATTACTCTGCCTCCGATCTTTGTGTCATCTGCAAATTTCAGTACCTTGGAAATTGCCAATGCCTGATTATCATTAACGAGATCGCATTCAGAGTTTAACAGAAGGTCTATGCCTGTTTTTACATTTACTCCTTACATAATGAAAGAATCTCCTAGGGTCTGACTTTACTTTGCAAAAACTTTTTCCCTCACAGTCTCGTTGAGTTGTCCGGAAAAATTTCTTACATTCCGGCTGTAATTTAAAATATTCGATACTGGTGTCATGGTTTCCTGTCCGAATATATTCTTTTAATGTTCTTTTGTTCTCGATGATTTCTTCATTATTTTCTTATATTCCAGGCTAGTTTATCAATGTAAGTATTCCTTCGAGTAACTCTTTTTTGTGTGTGTGGGATAAACATCAATTGACTGGTATATATTTTCTACATTTCCTCGGCGTTATCCACCTTTAGTAACTAAACCCATTTGGTGTTGGTAATTTCCTTTTCTGAGGTGAACGAGGCCAGCTTTTATGAAATTAGTAATTAAGACGCAATTTCTGCTGGTCTTACACTTTATATTATTTTCAAGTCTGATTGCTAGTACACGGAAATGTATTTTATTACCAAGCGCTGGTGTATTCATTGTCTCACTTAAAATGTATCGTCTATTAGGTCTAATAACCTGCTTCCTCCTTTGTCTGCACGTGATTTTTTTCAGTCACTCTTTCGATTATTGAAGTCCGCTATAATAAATTTGTCCTTGCTTTTATAGCTGATGATCTCTCGTTTAGAGTATTTTATATTTTTCCTCGTGTAACTTGAGTGGTCTGCATTTTATACCAAAAAGTATGGGTTTATTTCTCTCTGAAAATTTGTAGAGACAAAAAAATCATGTCTTTCCGCATCCGATTTAATTATCTCAATTGCATTAATGTGACTTATAGTGCATATTAGAACTCCCCCGCTGGTTTAAGCGGTAGTTATTTTCCAAATATATTTTAGCTTTTTAGCTCTACTTCTCCAATAAGGAGCTTGACATGGGAGATTAGCCATGATATTGTAATCATAAATCTGCATGGATTTCCAGCAGTTGCTTAAATAATTTACTCGTCTCACTTTGAAGCACTACTTCTCACATCCATATACACAATATACATAGAATGGCTAGATGTGGTAGGGCAGCGCCACAAGCTAGAATTTGCTTGTTGCATTTTTAAAAAATACTCAGTCGAGATGGCAAAAATCCCACGATCCACGGATGTGAGAATTCAAGTTAAGACTAACATTAAAGACCAACAGTGAATGATGGATGAAGCCTTTTTATGTTACTTATTACTTGCTCTCCTCAGACGATTTAATTCACTTGATGATAAGTTTCCTCACCTTGCTGTGACGTGACCTGTACCGTGTGACCTGAGAGAGAGAGAGAGAGAGAGAGAGAGAGGGGGAGGGGGTGGAGGGGGCTTATGTGTGCTCTACTACCTTGCAGTGAAGAAGTAAAAGTTATATATGGTGATGGAAGGTGCTGGGAAAATAGACAGGCATTGAAGGGAGCGAGTAACGTAAGCAAAACACGAAAGGTGGAATAAAACTAGGCCTCAGCAAATGGAAATATATTGAATATCATCATCATCATCATCATCACCACACATACCGCCCTCTTTTTTCCACTCCTTTACGAGATGAGCTATGGTTCGGAAAACACAAGGGGGGGGGAAGATAAAATGAGTAGGATGAATTTATGAACAGATTACAAAACGACGTAGCCTTGAGTAGAACTTCAGAATTATCAATATCTCTCCTGTCCAGACGACGGCAAAGCTATACTGATGATAAAATGATAAAATGTGGTGATATAAATGTTTTTCTCAAAGTCTCTCTCTCTCTCTCTCTCTCTCTCTCTCTATCTCTCTCTATCTCTCTCTCTCTCTCTCTCTCTCTCTCTCTCTCTCTCTCTCTCTCTCTCTCTCAGTTTCAGTAATACTGATTCAAGCAAGCTCCTCACAGTTATTGCCGAAACTGTAACTCGAGGAAATGGTATGAAGTTACAAACACGGAGGGCTAATCTTGATAAAAACAAAAACTTCTTCACTTACTCCGTTGTAACTGGATGGAATAAACTCCCTGGGAATGTGGTTGAGAGTGGTACCATAAATATCTTTAAAAAGAGACTGGACATGTATCTCGACGCGATTGGTATCGTTTAGTTAGGATGGAGCAATTGCTGTATATTCGTGTCTACATTCATTTACCTTTACCTTTACCGAAGTGCCGGTCATGTGACGTTAGGGGCCATGGAGCGCCATCTTCCTCTATCCTCAGCTATCCTGATTAACTCCACACTGATGATTCTTTCTTGTAAATCGCTTCTTATACAATCCATGTACTTAAATCGTTGTCTTCCTCTTGCTCTTCTTCCCCCTATTCTTCCAAGTAAACAGTCATTTTCAAGTTCTTTTACTCATAAAACATGTCCCAAAAATTCCATCTGTCTTTTCCTTATAATCTTCATCATTTCTCTTTCCACTCCTGCCCTTCCCAGAACTTCTTCATTTGTTACTTTTTCCCTCCATGATATTCACATCATTCTTCTCAAAAACCATACCCCTGCTGCTTGTAATCTCTCTCTCATTTTCTTCTTTATTGTCCACTTTTCTCATCCGTATAATAGCGTTGACCAGACAAAACATTTCAACACTCTTATTCGTGTCCTCATATCCATAGTTATGTTAGTTAAAAATTTTCTCATTCGTCCGAAAGCTCCTTTAGCAATACCAGTTCTTCTTACAATTTCCTTCTCACTTCCTCCGTCATTTGATATAACAACATCCAAGTGTTTGAAACTCCTAATCTGCTGTATATAGCTTCCGTGTATATTAAGTTGGATAGTTTCGCTCCTCTCCGTTTTTTTAGTGCATTCATTTGTTACACATAGTACACCTAAACAAGTAATTAACATAGACAATATTTTCGGCCAAAAATATATAATAGATAAACTTTCTGTTCATCTGTTTTATATATATATATATATATATATATATATATATATATATATATATATATATATATATATTATATATATATAATATGTGCATTGCAGTTGTCAAAGGGGACACCCCTGATGGCCAGTATTATAACTAATTAGAAATAATCGTCAACATGTTGGAATCATGGCAGCCAATTACCACAGAGTTTTGTACTACCACAACCACATCATAATAATCTGCAACGAGTCTGATGGGCGGACGGATTGGTGGGGTGGGCAGGGCGGGAGGGGTGGGTGGGAAGAGTTAGTGAGTGGGTCCATGGTTGGAATAGGTCTATGGGAAATGTATCCCTGGAGAAATGGGCCAAAGGAGGAGGATAATTTCAGTGGATGATCAGAGAAATTACCAATATGCCGGGAATCGAACCAGGGACTCTCAGGTGAGAGCCAGGCAACGTGAGTTAACTTTTACCTGGTCGTGGTGTAGTGGTATGCTGCCTGGCTCTCACCTGAGAGTCCCTGGTTCGATTCCCGGCATATTGGTAATTTCTCTGATGATTTTTCCTGTGAAAAAAATACAGGTTCTCTCTTCATTCAGTGGATGAGATGGGACCTCGGGGGTCTTCTCCCACAGGGGGAATGACCATCCACGTTCCCGGGCAGTGTCGAATTGTATGATGATACGGATTTACCCGACCAACGCTGAGTACCCCTGATAGTAGACAGATAGACAGATAAAAACATAAGCAGATGGATAAAGAGACAGAAATGATATTAGGTGAACAGACTGAACGAGGCAGGCAAAAAAACTTATAGAATAATATATAGGTAGTGGTGTTAACAGACACATCTAGTTTGTATTTGGTAAGGACGGTGCGTAACAACGACCAATCGGTGACATGAGAAGGTGTATGACGCACAGGAAGCGCTGAGTCTCGAGTAATAGACTGGCTTGCTGAAAAATAAATTAAAAAAATAAATTAACATTGACAAAGTAAACAAGAGCTAGGTAAACAGCCACGTTGGGAAACTGTGAGAGAGAGAGAGAGAGACTTTTTCTTCAAGTCTCTCTCTCTCTCTCTCTCTCTCCTCCTTTAATGTGTGCTCATCTGTTCCTCCTCCTTTCTTATTCCTCTTGTTTTCTTGAATTTGGTTCTTAAAGAGAGAGAGAGAGAGAGAGAGAGAGAGAGAGAGACAGACAGACAGACAGACAGACAGACAGACAGACAGAGAGTACCATAAACTCTGTCATGCATGCAAACTTCAGGTCGCCAGATCTTTAGGCTTTTCTGGACAACACAGAAATATACTCACACATTCATATTCATACTCACGCACATCCTTACATACATGCAGATGAATGTGTAAACAAGAATGTACTGTCACAAACATACACAAAGTCATACACTGACTCTCTCTCTCTCTCTCTCTCTAGCTGTAGTGTGTGTGTGTGTGTGTGTGTGTGTGTGTGTGTGTGTGTGTGTTCCCTTTATATCTCATAAATGGCTTCAGCTATCAGTATGAAACAATCAGGGTATCAAGATATGGCCAGAATCTTGGATAAGTTCGAAAATGGGGACTTGGGGTCAAGGTCAAGGCCACTAAAATGGCTGTCTAAGGTCAACTAATATTTTTATTGCCCCCCTTTAGCACCATTATATCTCATGAACGGCTTGAGCTATCAACATGAATCCTTCAGGGTATCAAGATATGGCCAAAATCTTGGATTTGGCCAACATCATATTCAGGTGGGCGATTAGCATTCGGCTCCCGAATGCTTTCCTTTCATTTTAGAGGGCAAGAGGTCAAAGATCAAGTAAAGAGCGCTTTGTC
>NC_137031.1:23308455-23346397 GCF_032717465.1 Coenobita brevimanus
TGCATCATGACTGACGTCATGATGGGCGCATTGTGCGGGGATGGGAGTCGAGTAGTCAAGGAAAATGGCGTCTTTGTGGCACTCCTTGCCTCAGCGTCGTGTATTGTGGGCTAAACTTGCACAGCCAAGTTTTTTGGTTATTATTTTTGGTCAATTGCATACGGTGCGATTCGCGTACATTGAACTCGCATACTATGATAGCCCAGTGTTTTTTTTTTTTTTTTTTTTTTTTTTAAGCTTTATGGCCATCGCCCACAAGGTGAGGCATTAGGCCAAATAACAAAAGTTGGGCAAAAGATACACACATCGCACAATACGGCCAGTCTAGGGGGCCAATCTTGGAGGCAGCATATGATAGAAAGCACGAAGATCGACTAGACACCCCCCCTCCCCTCTGACAATCAAAACAGGTGGAATCCCATCACCCAGGTCGGCCGCTTGGAGAAGATTGTACAAGGTGGAGTAGGTCGAAACTCTGAGCTGGTACAACCGTGTGTAGGCACTGAGTGTCAGAAGGTGAGGGATGAAGGAGACATCTAGCCGATCCTTGTGATCCATGATAGGAGGGTGAGATGGGCTGCCCTCTTCTGCCAGAGGAGGGGAGAACTCATCAAACTTCCCCCTCTGTCGACAAGCAGGTCTATGCATCCTCGGCCACGGAGATGGAATCAGAAGAGTCTTCCCTAGAGGTGTATCAGATATCCGCATCTGCATCCGCATCCGCAAATTATCCGCATTGTTAAAAAATCCGCATCCGCATCTGCAGCCACATTTGAAATGCAAGTGACATCCACATCCACAATAATGGTAAATTTAACATCCGCATCCGCATCCACATCTGCACTCTGAGAATGAAGATATGAGGATATTACAAAAGATAGCAGTGCATAAGATTAGTAAAAAATTATATATATATATATATATATATATATATATATTTAATTGATATTATAAATAATATTATCAAAAAGAATACAGCTGTATAGCATTCACCGTAGAGTTGGAAGTTATAGAATACAGAGTTTCACTATAGCACTGTAGTCACAGTGTAGTGGAGTTGGTGTGGCCGTGGCTGTCCCTTCCACAATGTATGGTCAGACACCTCTGCTGGTGTTTCATCGCTCAGTCTTACTGCTCATGCCATTAATGAAGAATCTGAGCAATTTACTTTGTGTTAAGTGCTGAGCCCTTGCAAGAAAGACACACTAGAGAATATAATTCTAACAAGATTGATGATATGTTGGACAAATGGGATATTCCAAGCAGTAGTGTTCATTGTGTCTTACGTGATGCTGGTGCAAACATGAAAAAAGGCCCTTTTTCTCTCAGCTGTAAATAATGTAGACAGCACTGTACACAAGATTCAACCAGTTGTGAAAAATGGAATAGCTTCAAAGAAAGAAAATGGTGGTATCATTTGCTAGTGACGCTCAATTGCTTCTCATTTGCATCATTCAACAATGGCTCAAGTTGAACTTAAAAATATCCAGGACCGACTGCAGGAGTCTTTGCTAAGTGTTATACATGAATCTCCTACGAGGTGGAACAGTATCTTCTCTTCGTGGAACAGTACTTTGCATATGTTGGAAAGGATTCAAAAACTAAAGGAGTCATTATGCTTGTATGCTGCAACCAGTTCAAAGATTGAAAAAATCAGCAACACTGATTGGATGTTACTAGCCAAATGTGTTAAGGCCTTAAAACCCTTTGAGAAAATCACAGAACAACTAAGTAGCTCTTTCTCCTCCATCAGTGATGTGATACCGCTTATAGTTTCTGAGTAGCTCTTCCTCCTCCATCAGTGATGTGATACCGCTTATAGTTTCCTTGAAAACCTCCCTCCAAACAAACATAAGTGAAGTACCAGTAATGCATGCTCAAAACACAGGCTCATGCTCAGAGCCTGAAGAATCTGAAGATCATAGTACTGATAAGGAGGAAGTGGAAACTACTAATGTAATAAACTTTATGAAACAAACAATGAGGGCTGAGCTTGAAAAGAGATTAGCTGGCCTTGAAAGTATGGACATTTACAGAGTTGCAACCTATCTTGATCCTAGATATATGAGTAAATCTTTCTCTTCTCTTTACGTCACTGAGCAAGTGCAATCAACAATTGCGGGCCTGTGTGATCAGCTAAAGGATGATGGAAATGAGACAGCAAAAAAATGACTGAAAGCTGACAAGCCCATCAGCCATACACCAAGACCAAGTACAAGTGGAACACTATCAGATGCAATGAACATAATCCTCGCATCAAGCAGTGATAATGAAAATGAGGAGCCACCAGTTACAAGTTCAATGGAAGAAATAAAGAAGCATCACAAACAAAAGAGAATTAAAGGAAAAAATGAAGATGCTCTGAAATGATGGAGTGAAAACAGCAGAGACTACCCTGATTTAGTGAAAGCTGTACGCACATATCTCTGTTGTTCCCCAAGCAGCGTCCCCAGTGAACAACTATTCAGTGGTTCTGGATTAATCTATGATGAAAAACGCAAGAGCCTTCATGCGGATAAAGCAGAGAATTTTTTGTTTTTGAAGAGTTATTTGCCTCTGTTGAAATTCGGATACTGAACTAATGTGCAATGTGAGGTTCAAGTGATTCTGATAAACTATATAATACATATACTAACTTCAATTTAAGTTTGCACTTATCTAAATTTAATGTAACTTTACCAATTTCCAAAGGGTGGACGTTGGGGAGAGTGGTTGGTGGGATGCATAACAACTTGGGTCCACGTCACGCATCCTGGTAACAAATAAGTTTGACTTATGTAGCTGAAAGTCGTGGTTAACACTTTAAATTGCATAATCTCAGAAGATCTTAAACATATTCCGCATCCGCATCCGCATGCGCGAGGATATAATCACCAGACATCCGCATCTGCATCCGCATCCGCAAAAAATATTCTTGAATATCTGCATCCGCATCCGCAATTTTAAAATGTTTATATCCTCATCCACATCCGCATCTGCACATCCGCATTTTTAGAGATCCGATACAACCCTAGTCCTGCCCCTCCTCAGTCACTGATGGCAGGTGGTGAACATTAACAGCGGTCTGAGCAGTAACCATTGCCGGAGTTTGGTCGGTGATCAGAGTGGCAGCCCTCCGGTTGAGGGAAGCATCCAGCAGCAGCCGCTTCCACGGTGTTGTGTTGGGAGTGGCAGGCTGCTATGGCCAGGCCTGACGCTCCCTACAGCAAGGGACAGAATGCACATCACTGGCAATGCACTTGCGGATGACAAGGCAAGACCGCCATTTCTCCTCAAAGATCTTAGAGAGAAGAATGCAGAAATCCCCCTTGTCACCACCAAAAAAGCGTTCACCGTCGCGATCCACATTTCCACGATGGTGCTTTTCTCTGTAGGACCCTCAGGACCCATGGCCTTGCGCCCCTGGGCCGTGAGACGTCGCTGTGCATGGACAGAGCCCTGCACGGCCACGCCTCCCGGCCCAGTAATATCCCGAGCCTCAGGACCCTTGGGACTCCCAAAGAGACAAAATTCCACCATCTCGCCATCCCAAAGAGAGTCTTGGGTTCGGTGCAATGACAGCCTGGCGGTGCACGAAAACATTAGCTCCAGAATCCTGGGGCTTGATGAAGCTGTACCCCGCCCTGACTTTGAACCAAACCACGGTCCCCCTGATCTTCATCTGGGCCGCTGGAGACATGAATCTGCTTTGTACCCCCCTCAACGGACTGCAGGCCATAGCAGGAGATGTGGCGTCCATGGCTGTCGATTGTCTCTCGATCTGCACGCTCTCTCCCTGATCATGGTAACAGACAGCCCAGCCTTTATATATACTCACAGACGTACAAAAGGCGTAACAGAATCCCATTAACAAGGTCGAAACTATCTTGGGCAAACACAAGAATGTAGCTCTAACGGCAACATTAAGGGATATGGAAGATTCTAGAACTGATGTGTGCATTAGCACACACTTCTGCCAGGAAGAGAACTAAGTAGCAGTCACAGTGATGGAAAACTTTTACTGGCAAATATCTCCCCATGATATAACACTTCAACGAACGACAACGCGCAGCAGGCCAGCTGCTCTCTCCCAGGGTTTGGATATTTATAAACTTCCTCTCTGTTCACACAAGGGATAATCATGATGTTACAGTTCAAGTAAGCAATAAATTCTCTGAATAACACATGAGAATAAAAGCAATTTGATTAGCGAAACGTTACAATATATATATATATATATATATATATATATATATATATATATATATATATATATATATATATATATATATATATATATACATATATACACATAGATAGATAGATAGATAGATAGATAGATAGATAGATAGGTAGATAGATAGATAGATAGATAGGTAGATAGATAGATAGATAGATATAGATAGATAGGTTCATAGATATTTAGACAGATAGATAATGAGAGATAGATAGATTAATAGATATTTAGATATACAGATATTGATAGATAGATAGATACACTGATAGATGGATATTCCTGGACCTGAGTCTTCTGAATTCTCTACTCTCTGGCTTCGACTTTCCTGTCATTCTCTGACCAACTTTATATGAGCTGATTACTTATCCTCTAATTATACTGACTGTGAAGAAATCTTCGACTATCTTACATCTAAGATGGAACACATCCTATTCATTTCTCCTTTTCCCTGAGATCTCCATTCTACGAAAATGCAATATCCACCACCGAATTTGGCTTTCCTCTCCTTTCACTGATCCACCTGGTGAGCAAGCCTACATCTTTTCTGTCCTCAGTGACCTAGAGCAGGTTGTACAGCACCCTACCCACATCCCTGACTGCCTTGGAGAGAGTTCCAACATACTTGACCTCTTCCTTACAATTAATCCTTCTGCTTACGCTGTTAATCTTTCCTCTCCGTTGGACTCCTCCAATCACAGCCATATCACCGTAACCTGTCCTATAGCTCTAGTAACGCCTGTGGACCTTCCCAACAAGCGTCGGTTGTGGCATTTTGGAGCTGCCGATTGGGAGGCCCTCAGGTAGTACTTCGTTGATTTTCCCAGGAATGATGATTGCTTCCATGGCCGGGAGCAATCTGACTGTGCCTTGGTCATTACGGAGGTTATTCTCTTGGACATGGAAACATACATTCCTTTCTCATATGCATTGACTAATGCAAAGAAGAACTTGATTTAATCACGCTTGTTCTAATGCTGTCCACAACAAGGAGAAGGCCTACAAAAGATACCAGAGCCAAGCAACGCCTGAATCTTATCTCTTTTATGTTTCTGCCCGGATTCGTGCTAAGTCTGATCTTTGCTCTGTTAAAAAATAATTTCATTCATATTAAATGCGCTAAACTCTCCAACTCGAATTCTTCCCGCTCCTTCCGGTCCCTTGCCAAAATATCTTTCTAACAACTTTACCTAATCGTCCTTCCCTCCTCTTTTCCATTCTAATAGTTCTATAGTGATTTCTTCTACTGATAAAGCAGATCTCTTCGCTCAGACTTTCTCCTTCAGTTCCACTTTAGACGATTCAGGTTCTATTCCTCCATCATTTCCCCCCTCTAACATACTCATGGCTGTCATTAAGATTTATTCAACTGATGTATTTTCTGCCATCACTGGCCTCAATACTAAGAAGGCATATGGGCCTGATGGGGTCCCTCCTGTTGTCCTCAAGAACTGTGCTTCTGTGCTGACACCCTACCTAGGCAAACTCTTTCATTTTTGTCTGTCAACTTGTACCTTGCCTTCTTGCGGGAAGTTTGCTCTCATTCAGCCTGTCGAAAACAAGGTTGACCATTCCCAACCCTCTAACTATCGCCCAGTTGCTTTAACATCCTTTAGTTCAAAAGTTTTCGAGTCTGTTCTTAACAGAAAAATTTTAATACATCTTTCCTATTACAACCTTTTTTCTGATCACCAGTATGGGTTCCGTCAGGGACACTCCACTAGCGATCTTCTCACCTGCCTTTCAGACTCCTGGTCATCCTCCAATCAGGACTTTGGCGAAAGCTTTGCCATTGCACATGACATATCAAAGGCTTTCGATCGAGTCTGGCATAAATCTTTAATTTCAAACTTCCCTCTTACGGTTTCTATCCTTCTATCTGTGCCATCATCTATAGCTTCCTTTCTGGTCATTTTATAGCTGTTGTTGTAGACGGCCACAGTTCTTCTCCTAGATCTATCAATAGTGTTCCTCAGGGCTCTGTCCTATCACCAACTCTCTTCCTCTTATACATCAATGACCTACTAAGCTATACATCTAACCCTATCCACTCATATGCTGATGACTCCACCCTTCACGTTTCCATTCCTTTCCCGCAACATCCATCTCAACAGTTACTTCAACAAACAAAGGATGAAGGTATGGCACAGCTATTCTGACTTGGCTCACATCTCTGATTAGGGTAAAAGTAATCTTGTTGTTTATTTAATGCATCAAAAACTCAGTTCTTACATCTATCAACCCTACATCTTCCACAGGAGTACCCTCTAACTTATAATAATACTCAGCTTAATCCTGCTTTATCATTATATACTTCGTGTTTCATTCTCTCGGGATTCATCTTGGAGAGAACATACTACTCCCTCTTGTAAAATCTGTTTCCAAGAAATTAGGTGTGCTAAGCCGACTCAATGCCTTCTTTACCTCCGCACAGTTGTTGACTTTATACACGGGTTTTATTCGCCCCTGTGTAGAGTACAACTCTAATGTGTGGGGAGGCTCCCCACATACAGCTCTTCTCAATAGGGTGGAATCAAAGGCTTTTCGTCTCATTAACTCTCCTCACATAGACTGACGAAGAGAGTGTATGTGAGTGAGGTGGAGGGGGGAAGAGGGAGGGGGAGGCCGAGGATGAGTTGGAGGGATGGGGTGGAGAGGTATATGAGAGAGGGGGGTGTGAGTTGGGAGCAGGGCAGTGAAATGGGGGGGGACAGGGCGACTTGGAGGCGATTTGTTTGTGGCCACCCCAAACGGGATTGCGGCGTCTGGCAATAGATACATAGAACTCTCCTCCTTCTACTGGCTCCCTTCAGCCTCTGTCTCTTCGCCGCATTGTTGCATCGTTATGTCTTTTCTATCCCTACATCAATGGTCACTGCTGCTCTGAACTGCCTGCTAGCATCCCCCACCACTACAACGGACGCATAACACCCGTCTAGCAACAAACTCTCATCCCTTTTGTGTCCAACTCTCTAATCGTTACTCCCAGTCCTTCATATATGGAACAGGTCAACTCTGGAACTGTCTTCCTCTGTCTGTGTTTCCTATTGTCTATGATCTCCAGTCTTTCAAAAGCAGTGTGTTCAGGCATCTCGAAATGTACGGATCTAGAATTTGGCTTTATGTTATCTTGTTTTTTTTTTTTTTCTTGGAAGGAAGACTATGCTGATTCCTGGTTATATATATATATATATATATATATATATATATATATATATATATATATATAGAGAGAGAGAGAGAGAGAGAGAGAGAGAGAGAGAGAGAGAGAGAGAGAGAGAGAGAGAGAGAGAGAGAGAGAAGAAAAAAAATACAAAACCCCAAAGGAAAACAGAAAAAGCGATAGTATCACGAATGTTGGAAGGTGTGTGTGTTCCGACACTCACGCCAGATCTCGAGTTTTCATTGGCCCATCCATTCCGCAATTTTTCTTCCATCAGCCAATCAAATACAGGTTTTATTTCCGAATATAAACAGATAGTATGGACGCCATTGCCTCTCGTTTGGTAGGTGCTGTGCCGACGTGTGGTATATTTCATCATAATTTCGTAGTTTATTAAGCAAAATAGCTGCACTTCCTTACATGTACAGACAAATAACGACAGCAGGTAAACGGCGCGCTAAGAGTACGAGAGTAATGATCTACATTTATTTCTGATGACATAAAGCATCAAATATAGGAAAATTTGTGGTGACAGATATTTTGGGGAAATATTCCATGTATTTCCCCCCCTCCCCCGGCAAAAATCCTGGATACATCACTGCTTCAGAACCCTCTTCTCTTTCTTCCCTCTCTCCAAACCCATCCCACCGCAGATGCTGGAGACATTTTCCTGGCTCTTTCATTAGTGCTGCCCCTGGTTACCAGGGAATGGTTACATGAACTGCCAAGTCCATGCCAACTGTGTTTGAGGCAATCTCTTCGATCCCGCCAATATTCCTGTCTGCTCGTACTGGCCACCATCTCCTCCTTCCCCAGGTAGAGATGAAGCATCTTCCATGCAGTTCCACCACCTTCGGATCACATGGAAATTGCCACAGAAGGGGATGTGCTAGCAAGGCCTCTCACTTAGATGGAAGGCCAAGGTCCTACAAGAGCGACTTCGTCTTAATCAGGGAATGGTGTGTTTCAGCTATTTTCATGGTAGCCCCTCACCCTTTCCACCATCTGCCCCAAACTCCTCCTTGCCTGCTCCTCTATGCCCTGTCCCTCTCCCACTTGGAATGAGCGGTTCGGTTCCCCTGCCGGGGGCTTCATTGCAATGAGGAATTTCCTCACCTGCATGCAGTGAACACACAGCTTCCCCTCCTCGTGCCGATCTAAGGGGGTCAGCTCTCTTCCTATTTGTCCCTACCAGAGGCCCCTTGAAGGCAGGGTGCATTTATAGATCGGGGGGGTAGGGGGGTGGGGGGTCACACGCCCAATGTTTGCTTCTGAGTTGGTCAAAAAATGACTGAGTTTGATCAAAAATGGAGAGTATAGATTTTTTTTTTTTTGCATAAAAGAAGAAATCTCCTAGAGGACAAAATACCTTTTTATATGAGTTTTTTTTTATATTAGTTTTTCTTTTTATATAAACATTTACAGAACAAAATACAGAATACCCTGGTTTCCCTCCTGTCAGGAGAATAGTCAAAGCCAAAACGAAGTACCATAATAATCAAGGTGCCTTGACCTGGACCCCCTTCACCCATGGAATGGTGACAAGGGGGAGGGGGGTCGGGGCAAATTTGTATGCACTCCTGCTACTGGTCTGATCATAAATAGCTACAAATGTCATGACTGGGTCAATTAGTTTAATCAGACTATGAAATGATTTATATACGTGGCGTCTATTTTCTTCTCAACAATAATTCAGGCTTGGGTCGAGGCTCAGGCGGCCTAAGTACAAGTAGAAACATAGGATGGTCCGACTGGGGAGGGGGGAGGGAGTCAACCCCCAATACTTGACTCAGACTTGGTCAAATGTTCACACAGTTGGTCAATAAAAGAGACAGGCTGCTTTTCCAACAAATGCAGTAGGGATATTGTGAAGCCCAGTGAATATTCACAGTTAAATCATCAGGGTGCATTTATAGTTTATAGTGTATATAGATAGATAGATAGATAGATATAGATATAGATATAGATATATAGATAGCTATATATAGATAGATAGATTGATAGATACATAGACAGATAGATAAATAGATATTATATCTACCTATCTATCTATCTAGATATATATCAATATCTATCTATCTATCTATCTAGATATATATCTACATCTATCTATCTATCTATCTATCTATATCTATATCTATATCTATATATCTATATCTATCTATCTATCTATCTATCTATCTATCTATCTATCTATCTATATATATATATATATATATATATACTGTATATATCTATATATCTACATCTATCTATCTATCTATCTATCTATCTATCTATCTCTATATATATATATATGATAACGCAGCCCTGAGGCGATATTCTCCAGCATTTGGTCTGATCAGCTAGTCAGGTCAGGTGCGGGTAAGGGGATGGGTCCATTATGATGTGGCAGGGGTAAACCAGCTCTGCTGTCGGGCCCTGCTGCAGATGTCAATGATTGCACTGCACAGCTGACCCTCGTGCAGTGTGGTGCGGTAAAGATCTGTCCCTTCTCCCCTTGGGGCTAAGATGGGAATGAATGTGTTTGAGTGGATGAGTAAATTGGGAGTGTGTCGTCCTGCTTCGGCTACCTCCCTTTCCTTGGGGGAAGCAGCCTAGTTATATGGACAGAAATATATATATATATATATATATATATATATATATATATATATATATATATATATATATATATATATATATATATATATATTCCCTACTGCAAGAATCTGGTAATTTACTTGGCATTGGAATGATGGCACACACAGTACAGTAACCAGGCCAAACAGCTGGTTGCCTTATCTCCCAAGGAGGTTGTAAACAGATTAGCATACAACCGTGCCATATGGGAAGTGCAACTGCCATACCTCTTATTTTAACTCTCACAGAGGTAGATTTGTCCTGGAAATGTTCTTTATGTGATAATGATATGCCTCCCTGATGATTGCCTAGGGATGAGGGCTATCAGCCATTAACGCACTCAGAGTAGCATGGCAAAAAAGAAGAAAATAATGGTGTTTTCATACTTCAATGCCCGTTTCTGTCTTTAACAGAGGTATACACATGTGGTGAACTGTGCCTATCAATGCAGTTGACAATTCAATACTAACATTTGAGAGTCGCTTGAATAAGTATCTAGCATCTAATTCTCAGCTAAGCATGGTCTCAACTAAATAACTATAAAATGCATTCTAACCTAACTATCTTATTCCTCTCATCAGAATTAAAAAAACAAATAAAGCAACATTGCAACATGACTAATCGGTTAATGGCACTTTCCTCATACAGACTATGTTAGTACAGAATATAGAATTTTCATTCATTCCTCCCAGTGAAATTACAATGACAGTTTTTCAGCACTGCATAGTGGGGTTCTTCTCGTGTTTCCTGCCGGCATCGGCTGGAGAGTTTGGTGAGTGGCAAGAAGTCTTCCTGCTTCTCCATCCTTCTCTTCGACTAACAGAATAGTTACCTCAGCTGTAGCCAACCCTAAAACAAACAGCCTTGGCAGGACCGACAGGTCTGTTGATGTTTGATTTCGTTTCTGTTCCTCCTCCTTCTCATTCTTTCATGTCTTATTTTTCTTGTCCCTCCTCTCCTCTTCCCCATCCTCCTCGTTTCCCTCCTCCTCATCATCATGTTTTAGTATTCCTCCTCTTTATTGTTTCCTTTCTCTTCCCCCTCCTCCTCCGCCTTCCCTCTTTACTATCCACCATATCCCCCTCTATATTGTTTTCTTCCTTCTCCTCCTCCTTCCATCTCTCTCTCTCTCTCTCTCTCTCTCTCTCTTGCTGGTATACACTGTTCTGCTGTATGACTCAGTTTAGGACGGTTTACACTCGCGATATTAAAAATACCACTATAACCATTCGGAGAGGTGGAGAGCTTTGGCCTGTGTTGTATTACAGTGTGGTTCAGTAGTGTTATCATGCATAGTATAAATGACAGCAATACGCAATAAAACAATAACAGCATTATTATAAAGTAATCACGTACAGCCGGGTAAAGTTGCGCGCTGTACACTTGCTCACCACTTCGAAATAGTAAATGTTAGACAAGTGTTAAGCGAAGCAGTAGCCAACATACATATATGTGGTAACTGTGTGAGAAGGATGGGGACTGAAGAGGAAGGGATAGGAACTATCAGCTCCCCTCTCCCCTCCCACACAGTGGTACCAGATATTTGAGTGTCTGGCTACTGCTTCACTAGTCGTTGTCTCACGCATAAAGGTCCGAACTGGCAGGCAGGTGTATAAGGCGGAACTTTCCTCGGGTGTACGTATGGCACGACAGGAAAATGTTACCTATAACGTTGGCTAGACGGATAGAAGTTCAACATACATCAACAGAATAATTAGTTGTTAAAAAGGCTGAGGATCGATATACATAGATAGATAAACAGACAGACAGAATATGTAGAGAGACTGTGCTGTGTAGAGTGTAATTTTGCGTGGCTCCGTCCGTTGTCAGTGCCCTCGTTAGCACCAAAACGACGTGGCACATGAAACGGCCTTACGAACTTGCTGCAACTACTCGTAAGTCGAAACTGTCCAGAACTCTGTAGTCTGTTTTGTAAGTGGTATAGGAAGCCCCCTAACATCTCTTCTTTAGTTATCTAAAAGAAATTAATAAGTTAAAGCCACAGAAATCTCCCGGTCAGGGCTATCTATCTATCTATCCATAGCCCGACGCCCTAATCCCGCAAAGGGTGGCCGCAGGCAAAACACCTCCAAGTCGCTCCGTTACCCACCATTTGACTACCTTCCCCCCAACTCACCCCCCCTCCCTATATACCTCTCTCCTCCATCCCTCCACCTCATCCTCGGTCTACTCCTCCCTCTCCCTCCCTCCACCCCACCTATATACACCCTCTTAGTCAGTCTTTCACTCTCCATTCTCTCCACATGTCCAAACCACGTCAGTGTATTTCTCCTAATCTTCATCCACATCCACCACACGAGGTTCCTTCACTTCTTCATTCGTCAACCTGTCCTTCCATGTCACTCCACATGCTCCTCTCAAGTAACTCATTCCACTGCTCTCACTCTTGACTTGTTCCCCTCTTGCAAAGATCCACTCCTCGCTTCCATAGGTCAGGGTAGGGATCACAGTACTATCATGCAGTGACTTCTAAGCTTCCATACTCACCTCCTATTTTTCATCACTGCTTTCAGTGAACCAGCAACCTTCCGTCCCTGCTGTACCCTTTCACGCACTTCATCCCCCAAAGTTCCATCCTTACTCATCACACTACCCAAGTAATTGAATGCACTCACATTCTCCATATCCTTACCATCCAACCTCACTGTACACTCTGTGACGTCATTCCTCTCAAACACCATAACTTTACTTTTGTTTACATTAACTTTCAGCTTCCTCCTCCTACACACTGTCCCAAATTCATTCACCAAACCTTGCAACTCCCATTCATCTTCACTCAACAATACTGTATCATCAGCAAACAGCAGCACTGGAATCTTCCAAATCTCACCCTCATTCAATAGAGCCACCCCCATATCCACTGCCCTACCTTGCACCTCCTTTACAACCCCATCCATGTATACATTAAACAACCATAGATACATTACACAACCCTGTTTCAGTCCCACATTGAGATCAAAGAACTCAGCTTACTATCCAATCGCACCGTAGCCCTAGCTCCCTCGTACATACTCTTCACAGCACTCAGCAATTTCCCCACCACTCCATATATTCTTAATACCTTCCACATACTTTGTCTATCTATTCTGTCATAAGCTTTCTCCAAGTCCATGAAGGCAGCATACACTTTCCTACCCTTCTCTAGATACTTCTCCACTAAACATCTTAGAACAAATATCTGATCTACACACCCTTTTCCCTTCCTAAAGCCCCCTTGTTCTTCTCCAACTAGCTCCTCAGTCATATGACTAACCCTATCAATGAGTATTCTACCATATAATTTACCAGTCACACTAAGAAGGCAAATACCCCTATGGTTACCACAGACTTCTCTTTCCCCTTTTCCTTTGTATAGAGGAACAATTATACCTGATTTCCAGTCCTCTGGAATCCTTCCCTCTTCCCAAGCCAATCTACACAACTTCCATATCCACTCCACAACAATCTCACCCCCATAACTCAGCATTTCACCACACACTCCAACAATTCCTGGGGCCTTTCCCAACTTAATCTTGCTTCTTCATCGCTTCCACTACTTCCGCCCTACTGATCTCTTCCCTCCCTCTTCTCATCTCTTCTCCCAGCCATTCCCCAACCACTTATACTTGCACTGCTCTCACTCTCTACATTCAACAAATCCTCAAAGTGCTCCTTCCATCTCCTCAATTTCTCTCTCTTCTCCACCAACAATCTATTATTCCTATCTTTCACTCCCCTACTATTTCCCCTTTCACACTGCCTTACTTTCTTTACCTCCTTCCAAAACAATTTCTTACTCTCCCTCTATTTCACACTCAGATTCCTCCCAAACTCTTCATCCACTTTCTTCTTACTCTCCTTCACCAGTCTCTTAACCTCCCTTCTCCTGCTCACATATACCTCTCTCTTCTCTCTCTCATCTTCTCCCCTTCCTCTACTCGCTAACTATTCACTATATGCCTTCTTCTTTTGTTCCACCATGCTGTCCCTTGCACACCCTTGCATCTCCTCCTCACTCCACAAACCGCCTCACATGCTGCGCCTATCTCTTCCGTGAATATCTTACATACGTCTTCCACTCCTTTCATCTGCTCTAGCTCATACCTTCCCAATCTTTCTTCCTCTATGCTCTTATACTCTGTCATTGTCTCACTATCTTGCAAATTCTCCACTCTTCTCACAGGAGCTGCTTCCTCCTGTCTTCCCCTTCGTCTCCTCAACCATTTTCTTTGCAGCTTTACCTTGGCCATTACTAAGTGATGGTCCGAGACTCCATTCCCCCACCCTCTCCACACTCTTGCCTCCAACATTTGTCTTCTCATTCGCTCATCCACACACACGTAGTCTATCATTGCCTTTCGTTCAGCAAGTTCATCATCCATCCTCCTCATTACTTTCCATGTATACCGGCGGATCATCTTATGACGAAAGTGGGTGTTGGCTATTGCCAACCCCTTAGATGCATAGATGTCCACCAAAGCACTACCATTCCCATCTACTTCACCTGGCACACCCTGCTGACCAAGCACTCCATCCACTCGTACATTCCCAACTTTACCATTCATGTTTCCAATCAAAAGCACTCTCTCGCTCCTCTCAAACTTGTCCATACATGCTTCTACTCTCGCCCAAAACTCATCTTTCACTCTTGCCACTCGGTCCTCTGTCGGAGCATACACACATACAATCGCCCACGCTTGTATACCTACTTTCATCTTCACCCATACAATCTTTGCACCCACTGTTCCATACTCTCTTATATTCTCCTTCCACTTCTTGCTTATCATCAGACATACTCCCTCTCTTACCCTCTCATTCTCATTGACTCCCGCACATATACCTAAACTATATTCCCATTCTCTCATCCTTTCACCTTTTCATTTAGTTTCAGTCCAATCCACATATATCCACTTTTGCATCCTCAAGCACCTGAACAATCTCTCTCTTTTGCTTCATCATTCACTCCTCTCACATTCCATGTTCCCACCCTCAGAATGTCCTTTGTCCGTTCCTTAGTCGTCAACGTACAGTCCGTCCAGGTTCAAGGCGCTTTACATGTTTTTTTAGTTAGGCCTTTTTACGGGGTGGGCACTAACCCACCACCAACCCTTTTAGTCCCCTCGTACGACAAGCAGGGATACTGGGGGAGTATTCTTGAAACCCCCTACCCCAAGGGGGTATATATATATATATATATATATATATATATATATATATATATATATATATATATATATATAAATCCCTCTAATATCCAAACACCCAATATCCGAACATCCCCACTAACCGGACATAATCGTCCCGGGATCCAATATTCCCAAAATGGTCCGAAAACCGCAACAAAAAAAAAAAAAAAAAAAAAAAATTTCCCGCTTGTAATTTGAACTTGGCGCACGGGGCACGGGACGGCTTTGTTGTGGCGCGTCATTCCTCCGACGTCCACTAGAGCGCCCCTGCATCCTCCTCACTTTCCACCTGTCTCTCATCGCAAGTGCACGCTCGTTGTCACGGCTGCCCACATGCTCGCTTTTGTGGTGGTGCCTTACCTGCTGCATGCACTCCTGCTGCTCTCGTGCCTCTCCTTCATGTGTGTGATGATGGCCCTCCCACCTGAGAAGAGGAAGAGAGTGGTGTTGACTCTGGAGAAGAAACGGGAGATATTGGAGAAAGTAGATGCGGGGTGGTCTTCTTCCCGCATCCTCCGCGAGTTCAACCTGGCCCGATCTACTTTGTTTGATATTAAGAGATCCCGAAACAAACTCATGCAGTACACGGCTGACTTCTCGTTAAGAAGCAAATACAACGTGGAGAGGAAGGTGATGTTTACTCCCAAGTTTGCTGAAGTCGACTGCTCGACGTTGATTTGGTAACGACAGCAACGTGCTACTGGTGTGATGGTACGTGGTATGGAGCTGAAGGCTGCTGCTGAGAAGTTCGCCAGGCTTCACGACGCCCTAGACTTCAAGGCATCCGAGGGTTGGCTCTTCGCATTTGTTACGGCATAGCCTTACTAACTGTAAAGGTCATGGTGAAGCTTTGGACGCTAACGAGGATGGAGTTGACGAGTTTCGGCACAAGGTGAAGGGCTTGATCGACAGGGAGGGCCTCACTCTCGGTCAAGTCTACGATGCTGACGAAACTGGCTTATTCTATCGCTCTTTCCCAACGAACACTCTAGCCGAGGAGACGGAGAAGCATGAACCTGGCTGCAAGCTCTCCAAGCAATGGATATCTGCTTTGTGTTGTGCCAATGCTAACGGCATGCACTGGCTTAAGCCCATTATTGTTGGCCGTGCAAAGCAGCCTCGGTGTCTTCGTGGGGATGGATGTCCTTCCTGTCGTCTGGTACCATTCTTTGAAGGCATGGTTTACAGTCCAGATCTTCAAAGACTGGTTCCACCGCCATTTCGTCAAGGAGGTCATACATTACCAGACGGAGACGCTGGGAATCCCATGCAACCAGGTAAAGGCCCTCCTTCTCCTCAACAATGCACCTGCCCACCTGTGCGACAAGGACTTGGTGGCTGAGAATGGCCTGATTAGGTGCATGTTTCTGCCACCTAATACGACTGCTCTCATCCAACCAATGGATCAAGGAGTGATTGTGGCAACGAAGAGGCTGTACCGAAGGAAGTTCCTGGACGAGGTGATGGTTGTTCTCGAGGATGAGGATGAGCGCAGGGAGGGACAGGACATGCGAGGCCAGCGGACTTTGGAAAACCTTCGCCGCTACAACATCAAGTCTGCAATCTACAACTGGGCCAGTGCATGGAAGGAAATCCCTGTCAAGACTCTAGAAAATGGTTGGTCTCGTCTGCTTCTCAGAACGGATGTGGAGTACGATTTCCTAGGTTTTGACGTGGATGACTTCCATGCACGTCTATGTACGCATGGCAACAATGTTGATGTGGACGATGTGCGTGAGTGGTTGGATGACGACAAGGGCGATCCTGGGTATCAGACATTGTCTGATATCGAGATCGCATCTTCAGTTGCAGGTGTCAGTACCCAGCTTGAAGATTCCGGACGAGGACGGCGACAATGATGCAGACTCCTCTCAGCATGACACAACTCCAGCCATCCCCAAGCTGAGTGCACTCCGGGGAGCACCTAGAGTTCGTTCTGGACTACCTGGAACACCAGGACTGGAACAGGGAGATGGGGCCCTTGGGACTTGTGGAGGAAGTGCGTGCTTTCAGGCGGCGCATCAGCAATCGTCAGAATCGTCGTTTCTTGCGTCAATCAACGATTGACAGTTTTTTCAGGCCCGTGACCCCCGCTGTGCCCAGCCCTGGCTCCACTCCGTTGCCTCCCCAAGACAGGCCGTCATGCTCCGACCCACAGCTCAGCACATCAGCCACGGCAGAGTCACCGCTCGACGTGAGTTTGCGTCTGTCTTCAGAGTCGTCTGCAGGTGGATACGCCATCACCACGACCCAGCGACGCACCCTAGGTCACCCGCCAGCGATACTCTCGGACTCTGACAGTGAATAGACGCCAAGAACTTCTCCACTGGACCACACGGGAATTCACAGTGTTGTGCAGTGAAAAAAACAGTGCATTGTGTTAAGGATTTACCGTTGTGAGTGAAAAGACAATTTTTGAACTAAATTTAACGTAAATAGACTTGTGTATTTTTGCTTTAGAAAGTGGTTATAAGAGTGGAAAGAGTTAAAGTGCAGAGTGCAACACTTATTAAGTTACAATGGAGCATAAGTTAGACAAGAGTGCGCACTGTGAAGAGAATGGACTTCTGAGTGCGAATGACAAAGTTCAGTGCAAGACTTCATGAACAGTGTACTGGAAGTGCTTCAGGAAATCCTTCTTACTGTCAGAGTCCGAGAGGAGGCGGTTATTCATCGAGATGGCCATGGACTTGCTGTAAGTAGGCAGAATGTTTCATACTGTACTCTACTGTATTTTCCATACTATACTTACCTCAAGCACCTCATTTCACTCTTTTATGTCCCTTATTGGTGTGACTATGCTGTGTCTTAGGTGCTATGCATGTGCAGTAGGAAGGTGTTTTTCTGAGTTAGGCTAGGTTAGGGTCCATAACTACCAGTCCAGGAGCCAGGGACTTGTAAGTACCCAGAATGTTTAATGTTGTGCATGAACCTACCTCAAAAACCTCATTTTATGCTTCTTTTGCATTTATTTCAGTATTTTATGTCCCTTATTGGTGTGATTTGGGTCTTAAATGGGTGCTATGCATGTCCAGAGGGAGTTGTATAGGTGTTTTTCTGAGTTAGGGGTCCATAAGTCGGATTGAGCCGACTTAGGAATCACAAGCAGTAGTAGCACCGTTACTAATGACACAAAAATATGACGTAACATTAACTCATCTGACGGCTGTGTTAACCCCCAGAAAGACCTCAATATATTGTCCAAACTGAAAAAAAAAAAAGAAGACAAATGGAATTATCACAGATAAATGTAAAAGTACATAATGGGGGCAAGACCACCTTTGATATTAGATACAACTTAGTAAAGAAATTACTAAATCAGAATGCAAGAGAGATCTAGGAGTCACGGTTAGTAAAGGGTTTAAAACCAAAGCAACAGTGTATCAGTGCATGATATAAAGGACATAGGGCCCTGGGATATACTTCTCGAAATGTAAGCAATAGGCTATCTAAAATATTATTACAACTTTATGTTGCATTAGTAAGCCCGCATTTAGATTATACCGTGCAATTTTGGTTCTTTTACTATAGAATGGATATAATTTCGTTAGAAAATGTACAGAGAAATATACCAGAAATGATACACGATGCACGGAGCCTTTCATATGAAGACGAACTGAGAAAACTAACTGCACTCACTAGAAGGGCGTAGAATAAGAGGATACTTAATCAAGGAGTTTAAGTGGATGAAAGGAATAAATAAGGAAGATAACATTAGGGTACTTAAAGTGACCATACTGGATGGAACTAGAAGCAATGGATTCGGACTAGATAAATTCTGTGTTAGTAAGGCAATGGGTGGAAATTGGTTTGGAAATAAAGTAGTGGACGACTAGAATAAGCAAGCTAGTGATGTGGTTGCTGCTCCTTCCAAAAGTTTTAAGCATATTTAGATAGGCATATAACAAGTAAGGGTTTGGTACAAATATTCTTATAACCGACACTCGATTTTTTCCTTTTCCTTTTCACATTACAGTATGACAGTCTGTTTTCTCCTGTTGAACTTTCCTATATAATGCCTGCTACATTTTCCTTTTACAGCGTTGTGTTCCTTCTAGTTTGTCCTGTCGGGTTCTGCTGGAGGGTTGAGTGTGGCGAGGAAAGCCCTCTTTATTGCTGACCTTGTCCTATTATAGTAGTTTAGTTACTTTTGTAGGAACTACCTAGCAAGGGTCAACTTGCCTACTGCAATCCTCTCTTTTTATAATCTTATGTTCATACACATTAACAATGCCTTGTGTGTAGGTTGTATCATTTAAGTGTCGATACTTTTGGTACCAGTAAAATGTAAGAGGATATTGTGGTGAGATGTGCAGAATAAATCGCTATGGAAGAGGTGAAATGGATCCTTCAAATCCACTAAACCTACGAATCTAATTTACTAACACTGGCTAGGGCCGGTGGGGGGGTCCCATTATCCATTCACTGTAGTGTAGTAGTTGTCTATTTCAGGGTAACCTTACACTGAGTGGAAAGCCAAATGATCTCCTGCAAACCAGGAAATCATTAACGCTGAGTGGTGGTAACCTAATAACCAAACAACATGTGTTCCCTACGTGTCAACAAGTGAGTTGGCAGAGGGTTACTGCCCCTCCCTGGAAAACAAATAACTAAAAATACAAACCAGAAGCCTCGGACCAGGACTGACCAACAGGTGACGACCAAGGACCGAGCAAAAGACATGGTACGGGTTGCAGCATAGAATAAAAGGGATGCGAATGATAAGGTGAAAGAGAGAGAGAGAGATTGTACAGGTGCTTCAGGGTGCAAAAGTGGACATAAGTGGATTAACTGGGACCAAATGGCGAGAAGTGAATGTGAGAGAGTGGGACTATGGATGGGGTATATGCATGGGAGTAGATAAGAATGAGAGGGCAAAAGAGGGAATATGTATTGTTGTGTGCAAGAGACGGAAGGAGAATATATAAGATTGTGGATCAATTTGTTCAAGGACTGGGGTGGGTAAGATTGAAAGTAGGATTACAAACCTATATATATATATATATATATATATATATATATATATATATATATATATATATATATATATATATATATATATACACACACATATATATATATATATATATATATATATATATATATATATATATATATATATATATATATATATATATATATATATATATATATATATATGTGTGTGTGTGTGTGTGTGTGTGTGTGTATGTGTATGTAATAGGGGATCCAAAAATACAAATTTCTAAGAATCTTCGTTCCCACTTCTTATATCTTTTCCTTTTGTCATACAAACATGTCTGTACGAATTTGAACCAGTTAGCATAACATTAAGGGTCATCAAAACACGCTGGGATAGATTACGTAATGTAGCACGTAAAATAACCTAACCTAACCTAGGCGTGTTCAGTGAACACTAACGCTGAAACGCCGATGACTCAAACTTATTTCTTATTTTATTCACAGGCAACTGAGACCGAGCATTAAAGAATGTTATAATGTATAAGAAGAATCATGGATTTTATTTCATGGACAATCCTGACCAGGAATTACTGGGGAGCAAGCAAACTACCATCAAATTGGCAGGTTCTTGGAGTCTTTCTCCATCACCACACCACCTTGAAAAAGGGGCACAAAGGAGAACGCCAAAGAGGTCTGGCAATAACTGGAAGCCTTCTGGAATCGTGCTTCCATCCGCAATAGGAGGAAGGATCACGTAATAAAAATGATTTTGAACTTCCATCAAAAGTGGCAGGGTCTGAAGAAGAACATGTTGTGCTGCACTCCAACCCAAGAAGAAAAAGAAGGAGCCTTCAAGAGTGAGCTCACCTGTTTGTTCGATGTCTCCCACGGCAATGCAGTGAACCTTATTAAACAACCAGAAAACAAGGAATTGTTGAAGGTTCCAATAGAGGCCGGGAGGACAGGAAGTATCGCTACAGTGGATACAGCAACTACAAAGAGAGTGAGAGCAGCAGTGCAATGAAAGAGAGCTGAAGACGAGAGGAAGAAGAGAATGGAGGAAGATTTAGCTGCAGCATCAGCGACAGTTGAGTTGGAGTCCTCGTCTGAAGGTGAGCAAGCACAGGGGGAATCATCATCGTCGGAGGAAGAAGGTGCAAGACCATCTGGAATTGCTAGCCAATCCAAAAGGAACTGACTGAAGAAAATCTTAACCCCAGACTTTTACACTGACTAGAATCGGACTGATATGTCAAGCAGAAAGACAACTTACATCCTCACTGAAGTTGCGTACTCACTCGGTCACAGTCCCCAAGAATTTAACATCAGTCGGTCAACAATCAGAAGACAGCGTGAACTTCATCACAGCCAACGCGCCTTAGAGATAAGAAAAAACTTCAGTTCTTGTGGTCTGCTTATTGTTCATTGGAACAGGAATTTGCTGACAGGGCTTGTGAATCGTATAGAACATGTAAATCGCCTTCCTGTTCTAGTTTCCTCCTTTGATAGCCAGTGTCAGCTCCTGGCTATCCCAAAACTTGCCTCAAGGAGTGGCCAAATGCAGGCTAATGTCCTGTATGGCCTGCTTGAAGATTGGGGTGTCTCCCTAAATATCATCGGAATGTGCATTGATACCACTGCTGCCAGCACTGGTCATCTGAATGGAGCTTGTGTGCATCTGGAAAGGAAGATGGAAAAATATCTCCTCAGCTTAGCATGCAAACTCCATATTTTGGCTATTGTCGTGGCAGGTCTTCAGAGTTTGCGACGGACCTTCATAAGGACCTCATATCCTGATGTTAAAGAAGTTTTAGGAGAAGTGGGACTGTATCGATCAAGGGAGCTTCTTACAGGATTAGAAGGGGGGGATATAACTGTAGCAGAGAGAAAAATAACTGTAGCAGAGAGAGAAACAATCTTGAGGTTCACTGAAGAGCATCTAACGAACGAGTCTTTCCGAGGTGTTTACCAAGAATTCTTGGAGCTTTCCGCCTTTTATCTTGGTGGTCATCTGAATGGACATACTTTCAAGTGCCCTGATGTAATGCACCATGCCAGCTGGATGAGCAAAGTATTTTACTGTACATGCTGAAGATGAGACTTCTCCGAGACCAAATGGCCAACCTGTTAACACGAGAAAATATCAGCATCACGGAAGTAAGTGAGCTCGCAGTGAAAATCTAGTTGAAGGCATGGATTCAAGCATCACTGGCATCAAATCCTGCAACCACCGATCTTCAGTTTCTCAAGGCACTGCAGTCATACAGGAACGTGAATATCACCAAAGCTGCATCCATGAAATTTGAGACACCTGTGATATCTGTCACAGGAACTGGTGGTTCCGGCACTGTTTTATCCTGCTGTTTCCTGGACCAAAAACGTGCAATGGTGAATTCGATGTGAGAGAGGGAAAGGGGAGTTAGAGTGTTTAAAATGGGCCTTTGCAGACTCCATCGGTAATGACACAGGTCAGGCAAACTATTCGAACGACTCATCTTGAAATGCAGTTTCATGGATGAAGATCCTGAAACGTGGAAACACCATCAGGAGTTTCAGGAAGCAGTAATTAAAGTCAGGAACATCTATCAATCTATCTATCTATTGCCAGACGCCTCAATCCCGTTTGGGGTGGCCACAAACAAATCGCCTCCAAGTCGCCCTGTCCCCCGCCATTTCACTGCCCTGTTCCCAACTCACACCCCCCTCTCTCATATACCTCTCCACCCCATCCTCTTCATCTCATCCTCGGCTTCCCCTCCCTCTTCCCCCTCCACCTCACTCACATACACTCCCTTCGTCAGTCTTTCACCCTCCATCCTCACCACATGGCCAAACCATCTCAGTGTGTTCCTCCTGACGCTTCCTATCACATCCACATCCACACCACAATGCTCCTTTATATCCTCATTCGTCAGCCTGTCTCTCCATGTGACTCCACAGGCTCCTCTTAAATAACTCATTTCCACTGCTCTCACTCTTGACTTGTGTCCTTCCAACAACGTCCACGCTTCACTTCCATACGTTAGAGTTGGTATCACAATACTGTCATGTAGTAACTTTTTCACTTCCATGCTCACTTCCCTGTTTCTTATCACTGCTTTCAAAGAACCAGCAACCTTTCTTCCCTGCTGTACCCTTTCAAGCACTTCACCCTCCAAACCTCCATCCTTACTCATCACACTCCCAAGTACTTAAACGTACTCACATTTTCCAATTCCCCACCATCTATCCTCGCTGTACATTCACTGACTTCACCTCTCTCAAAGACCATCACTTTACTCTTCCCTACATTCACCTTTAGATTCCATTTCTTACACACTCTCCCAAACTCATCCACCAAGCCTTGCAGCTTCCCTTCGTCTTCACTCAACAACACAGTATCATCTGCAAACAACAGTACAGGGAGTTTCCAAACACTATCCTCTCTCACCAGGGCCACTCCAACATCCACTACCCTACCTTGTACCTCTTTTATTACCCCATCCATGTACAGATTGAACAACCATGGAGACATGACACATCCCTGTTTCAACCCAACTTTTAAAGAGAAAAATTCACTTAGTTTACCATCCACACGCACTGCAGCCTTCGCACCATCTGATACATACTCTCCACAGCATTCAACAACTTCCCATCTACTCCATATATTCTTAACACTTTCCATAATCCTTGTCTATCCACCCTGTCATATGCTTCCTCCAAATCCATGAAAGCCGCATACAACTTCTTTCCCTTCTCTAGAAACTTTTCCACTAAGGATCTAAGAATGAATGTTTGATCGACACAACCTCTTCCCTTCCTAAAGCCTCCCTGTTCTTCTCCAACTAATTTCTTTGTTCTTTCTCTAACTCTGTCAATAAGTATCCTACCATACACTTTTCCTATTATACTAAGAAGACAAATGCCCCTATGATTACCACACACTTCTTTTTCCCCTTTTCCTTTGTACAAGAGAATAATTATACCTGACTTTCAATCTTCCTGGACTCTACCTTCCTCCCAGGCCAATCTGCACATCTTCCACATCCATTCTACTACTATCTCTCCCCCATGCTTCAGCATTTCACCACACACTCCATCAGTTCCTGGGGCTTTCCCCGATTTAACTTTCTTCATTGCTTCCACAACTTCTATCCTACTGATTTCTTCCTGTCTTCTCACCTCCCTCCTTCTCCCAGCCATTCCCCAGCCACTTATACTCGCATTACTTCCATTCTCTATATTCAACAATTCCTTAAAGTGTTCTCTCCATTTGCTCACTTTTTCCTCCCTTCTCCACTAGTAATCTACCATTTTTATCTTTCACTCCCCTGCTAACTTCACTTCCACCCTGTCTTACTCTTTTCACCTCTTTCCAGAACATTTTCTTACAGTCCCTCCACTTTACACTCAAATTCCTTCCAAATTCCTCATCCATTCTCTTCTTACTCTCTCTTACTAATCTTTTCACCTCTCTCTTTCTTTCTACATATAACTCTCTCTTCCGCCTCTCAACTTCTTCCACGCCCCTATTTCTCATCCATTCATTGTATGCTTTCTTCTTTTGTGCCACAGCCTGTCTCACCTCTTCAGTCCACCACGCTGTTCCTTGCACCCCCCTCCGTCTTCTCTTCCTTCCACACACCACATCACATGCTGCACATATTTCTTCTGTAAATATCCTACACACACCTTCCACGTCTCCCATCTGCTCCAATTCATATTTGGCCAATCGTTCCTCCACTTCTCTCTTATACTCTGCCTTTTTCTCATCCTCTTGTAACCTTTCCACTCTTCTTGCAACTACTCCTTCCTCTCGTCTTTCCCTTCTCAGGAACATGATGGTAGATAATGATAATGCAGAACGGGGAGCTGCCCTCATTGAACAATTCATTGGGTGACAAATGCATTATGATGATCAGTTGCAATTCCTGCTTCGACTTCTTGCTGATCACAGGATGGGGTTTCCTGAATAAAAGAAGTCTCTTTCGTAACTGGGCGACAATGGGCAGGGTAGCGCCCGTGACAGCCCCGCCTACGGGCAGATAATAGCTGTTTTACAGGTGTGGACCCCGATGCTTCCAAGATGAATAACTTCTGGGGCCGTGAGCGACCCCTAAATATCAGCAGATTTCTATGAAATTTTCTACGGCTGATGTTTTATCAAAAAGGAAAAAACCAAAGGCGTGAGTGCATATGAATTAGGCAGCTAATTGTTCGTCTGTATATTCGTGGACCACCATAATATTCAGAGCATATAGATAGATAGACAGATAGATAGATAGATTGATAGATATAGATATAGATAGACAGATGGCTAGATTGATAGATATAGATATAGATAGACAGATAGATTGATAGACAGATATGGATAAATCAGTAGACAGATAGATATAGATAAATATATAGATACACATATATAGAGATATATAGATAGATAGTCAGGTACATATGTAAATATATAGGCTTCTGATGATTGCTTCTCGGTCTTTAACTCTCAACCTCAGTCTTTGTGGCTGCCTCTCATACTCTATCTTTGCATCTACAACAATTTTGTCTGTCTGTCTGTCACTATGTCTCTGTCTGTCTGTCTGACTGTCTGTCTGTCTCTGTCTCTGTCTGTCTGTCTGTCTGTCTCTCTGTTCACTCGCACCCACCTCCTGTGAATAATGATATCCTACTAATGCATCCGTTACTGTTAAGACAGTAGGGTTTTTCGCTGCTACGTCGAGAACGACGCATAAATAGGCCAGGCAAGTAATAAGTTGCCTTTGAACATGTCAAGCTTTTATTCCTTTTAGGCACAGGTGTCTTATAGCCACACAGAAACACTGACTTTTCTCTCCCACAACTACCTCCATCCTCTCTCACTGCAACTCGCTCACTCTCTGTTCACTGACTGACTGACTCACACTGACTCTCTTGACTGACTACTCTGTCCCATCACTGAATAGCTCTCATTGTCTGGCTCACTAACTGCCACTAACTCTCTATCACTCTCCCGTCCTTCACTGACCCTGACTGGTTCTCTGGGTTGTCTGCTGGCTGGCTGTCACTCCTCTCTGAGTGGTTACCTTGCACAGTCTCAGTGCTACTGACTGGATGTCTCACACAAAACTGCGCCATTACTCATTGGCTCACAGACTAAACTGTCTTGACAGCATGAGGTTGTCATTTAAACAACCCATGCCCCAACTGTACTTACTTTCTGAGCCCAGAATATTCCTGAACCCAGAATATTCCAGAGCCTAGGAGAACACTCATATTTTTTCATGCAATAATGTACTTAAATCAAGAATGGACAATAACAATAATGAATAAAAATAATTCCTAATGTAAGAGAGAGAACAAAAATTTAAACAGACCTATCAAAATCGCCAGAATATTCTTCACATCTCCAGATACAAACATTAACCTAAACCTGTGACATAAACAGTTTATTCTAGAATGTTCCTCAGATCACCAGATATAAACCACAAGCCCTAATCCTACTAGCATAGCAACTGCCCCTCCCTCAAAACTGTGTTGTTCCCAAAATAAACCAACACTTCCTACCTATATACAAATATATACACAAAAAACTTTCAAGACAAGCAGGTAGTCACCATCAATCTCCTGTTGCTCAAGTCCCACAGAGTGAAGAACTGGACCTCCAGTTCTGTCAACGCTTGTCATTCTTCTCGGTCCTCCTTTAATCTCCGGTGTCCAGCAGGTCCTCGGCTCCACTCTGAGTGAGCTTCCCAGGACCCAGGTCTCCTGTGAAGAATACATCAGTATACTTCACCAAGAGCCCCCTCCAGCTGCTCCATCTGTGGTTTCTCCAGACACTGGGCACTTCTGACAAACAGATCCTACAAGTAGGCAGGTACTTTTTCCTGAGGCTTACCCATAATTTCCTCTTGGATAATCTGCTTGGTGGCCTCCTGATCAACTTCTTAACACAACCCCAGAATTGTGTCTTGATGTATTTTCTCAGGATGAGGTGAAAAGTTGGCTATGACAACGGGTACTTCCTCTGCCATAAAGGTCTACTAGAGTCCTGCCCACCATCACCCTCTCTTCTATCATGCCATGGATTTTGTGCTCCACCAATCCCTGGGCAATGTGCTGTGTGTTGTAGATCTTGCACAGGGCAGCAGCATTTCTGACCCAGGAAAGATAAATGTAGGCTGTCTTGTGGTCACTAGTAGACTTCCATGCTTCTAAGCACTCAGCAGAACACTCCTCCCTCTTAGCAGCATTTGCACTGAACGGAAGTCAAGCAGGCAGTGGCACGACATCAGGCAGTTCAAACCCAAGATGCAGGGGGTCCCCGACAATCAACAACACATATGGACAGGGTCTCTTCCTTTCCTCCTGCTGCATCCTGACACCCAGCGGTGTCCCAAGCCCAGCACAACGCTCTGCAATTCCACACAGCCGCTGTAAAGTCTGTGGAAATTGCTGATGACCGACCATATTCAGCTACACCAAAAGTCGTCTTTGATCTTGTGTGTCGAGGACCATTGGAATGCAACTCTATTAATCTTACCACTCCTCCTCTGTGCACCTGTCACTGACACCTAAGGGGTGTGCTGGATGCTGACCCCTCAGTCACTCACTGTTCAAGAACTTGACCTTGTTACTCATGTATTATATTTCATTTCTCACTTTATCATCCACTGTACAGGAGCTCTCTTCCATCGCTTCTCTTTATCTGGTCACTTTTTCTCTCGTTACCTTGCCGTACAGTCAGTTAAAAAAGTATCAACCATCTTACCACATGTATCATTTTGAAATGCAGATGGCATTGCGATATATGGGGCACTTTGTAATTACATAGGGCAAATAAGTTACGTCCCTTGGTACTCATTATCACTTTGAAACTGTGTAAATCGTCACGTTCTGGATGGCATACTTTTTGAGGCAATATGTTAACTGAATCATGTGTCTGAAAAACTCTCTCGTTTTCTCAACCATTGGACCTCATGTGTGCAAAATATTTTGGTTACCTATTCACCGTCCTTTTTGTTGCTTCAGTTTCCAAGTCCCTGTCCTCCAACCTCTCTCTCAGAACTGGTGAAGCTCCTGTCGTTCCCACTTAACATTTCCTCTAGTCTTGTATAATGTTATACTTGGGCATTTCTCATTCTGTTATTTTTTGCTTTTGTTTTTCTTAATGTGCTCTCAGCACTGTGAGCTTATCTTCCTTTCGTTCTTCTTGCACTTGTCTCCCAGTATTTTTGTTTTCTTTTGCTGTGTTTCCCAGTAGTTTTTTTTTTTTTATGTCTTTCCAACTGTTTCTTTTGTTCTTACTGTGCTTCCCAATATTAATTTTGTTCTTCATAATGTGCGCCTTGATATTTTTTTTTCCTATCTGTGCTCTTAACACTGCAAGTATATTACTTGTTTTGTTCTTGCATTTCTTGTTGACACATTTTTTCTTGCTGTTCTCTCAACATTGTAAATATATCAGCCAGAGTTATGTTAGCAGCTTTGACAGCCGGTTCATGTGCCACCGTCTCCTCAGTATGTATCAACATTCATGACACCAACTGTTACAACTATAGGATTTCACTGATACATCGATGATAATGTGTAGAGAGGCCAGACGGTTAATCAAAAGCCGCTGAACATTTCAGTGTTTTATTCCTTCTTGGCATAGCTGAGGTACTCTTGCAAAACACCGTGACTTTTCTCACCAATGCTACCTCCGTCATCCCCCACTACTATTCACTCACTGTCTGTTTACTGACCGACTCTGACTTACTGACTTCCTCAGACTGACTACTCCATCCTTCACTGATTGGCTTTCATTGTCTAACGCATTCTGTTAGTGACTCTGTACTTTCTATGCACCACTGGGCTCATTGACTGACTCAGTCTGACTGTCCACTGACTGTCCATCATCGCTATCTTGACATGCTGCCTTCGCAAACTAACTACCACTGACTGGATGCTGCACACAAAACCCTGTTACTCATTGGCTCACTGACTAAATTGTCTTGGCGACGAGACGGTTCTCTTTAAATACGCCCCCTTCAAGACTCCACCTACTAGTGCAGCTCAGAAATTTTTCTAGGGCCTTGGAGAGAACTCACATTTTCTTGTACAATAATGCATATTCTAGGAGAGAATGCACATTTTCTAGTCAATAATGTACTTAAAATGATAATGAACAATAACAATAATGACAAGAACTAATTCCTAAAGTAAGAAAGAAAATCAAAGACATGACTAATTCTCCAGAATGTTCCTCGCATCTCCAGACACAAACATTAACCTAAACCTACTGCCTGTCACACAGTTTGTATGATATTTCTCACATCTCCTGATATAAACCACTAAACTAATTTTATCCACATAACAGTGCTATTTCACCGGCTTCCAGAAAATGCCAAGTAAAATAGAGGATAAGATAGAATTTTTTGTGTGAACAATGGTTTATGTGACATGAAGAGAATTGATGCCAGGTGCTTTTCAGGGTGATGTGGGCAGCTAAGGTAATGGTCTGATGTGAGTGGTGTGGTGGTGCTTTGAGTTGGAGAGAGAGAGAGAGAGAGAGAGAGGTGTCTTTGTCCTGTACTGTTTATGTGGTGTGTGTGTATGTGTGTGTGTGTGTGTGTGTGTGTGTACTAGTGTTTATAATTATGGAAGGAGTTTATAAATATCTATGTGTATTGCCAGAATGGTCGCTGGACAAGTACAGTACATAAGAGGTTGATATACAGATATATAGATAAGAAAGATTATTATACGATGGGGACAGTATGGTATGAGACTTTGATAAGAATACTTGTAGGTGAAAAAAGCGTGCGCACACACACACACACACACACACACACACACACACACACACACTATATATATATACATATATATATATATATATATATATATATATATATATATATATATATATATATATATATATATATATATATACAACGACTTAGTGTGTGTGTAGTTTTTATTATTTTTTTTAGTTGCTTCTGAATATATATAATTATGTATATAGATATATATAAATAGATGTTAACAGATACATGGATAGTTATTGTTATTGATAGACAGCCATAGATAATGCTTATCTAGATGAAAGGAAACTGTATGAAGTTAATTATTTTGACACTAAGTAACACTTCACCACCGGACGGTTGAAATTTGGTAAGATAAATGTAGATGAAACTCTCTGAAAGGGAATGGGGGCGCTGGGAGGGCGTGGAGGGAGAGAAGTGGAAAGGAGAAAGGGGAGAAAGCGGGAAGAGCAGTGAGAGGAGAGGAGGGAGGATAGTGAAAGAGAGGGTATGGGAGTGGAGAGGAGGGCAGTAGTAAATCAAAGAAACTATAGGAGAAAAATAGTTAATATTGGGAATCAGTTGCCCTGTAACACATTTATGTACTGGGGTAAAACCACTTACACTAAATGTTTATACTGCCCGTGTGTCTATATGGAATGCGGTGGACGACAGTAACATGTACTCTACGGCAACCCACCACTCCCTCCAGTGTATTCGTTGACAAGGCTGGAGAAGAAAATTTGTACAGCGGTGTTTGAAAAAGGCTGGTGGAAGTTTTGCAGGAGAGAACAAAATCATCTGACGGAGCCCAAATTGATAAGACGCATTTTTGATAGACCGGATGCTTAAGCCGGGCATCGCTCTTTGGCCTAAGTCTCAGTTACAGTACAAAAACATCTCTCTAAGCTGTGATCAGCTGACCACTGCAAGCACTCCAATCAACGGACCGCTGTGTGCAAGGCATATACATTTCTGGAATGCATCCACAGTTCCTTCCAGGCAGGTGTATGCAATCATGAATCATTGCAAAGTCACATATTGACGGCGTAATCAAAGAGAAAATTTAAAACGACACTTATAACAGAAGAGTATACCGATGCCAACTTTGTATATATATGACGTCACATATCTCTGGCCTTAAGCTACCACTCAAGCTTGGTGTAAGACCAGCTTCCGCCCGTCCACCGTAAAAACTGGAACGAACGTTTGCTATAGACGAGTTCAAACCAGGGTCTGGCAAAAATACGGCTTAAAGTGGGCCCTGTCTTTGAAAAGGCAAAAAATGGTAATTCACTCCTTATACTTCCTCCATAAAATGTGCAAGAATTTAAGGTTAGGTGTAGATGAGTACAGTTAAATCACTTTATGAATGTGCTCGAAGGGGGCTGCCTAGGAAATAAGTATCAAATAGCCAACACTGAATGAATTTAAAAGGAACTAATTTTAGTAGCTGACTTTGATCAGTCCAATGAAATTGAAACTAACCAGAAGTGTAAATAATCTGTGAATAAAGCAAAACCACTCAGTGTATATAAACTCATACTGACTGAAAATATATGCATATTTTCACATTCACATGCATCTGGATCACATATGTAGCAAATTCAATTATCGGTAATACTGAGAATGTTTATGATATTTTTATCATTGAATATCGAAACTCAAAAAAAAAAAATAGAAAAACAGGTTGAATGGCAACACCGTAGCCTCATGATGTTGCCGTATGTATGGCCTAATATACCTTCCTTTGGTCTAATCTATATCTTCATTTAGAACAGAGAGAGAGAGAGAGAGAGAGAGAGAGAGAGAGAGATGGATGTGAAGGGACACCTCTTGACAAATCGTTGATAGGAGAAAGGGAGCGTAAAATGAATGGGGAGGACGGAGGGAATGGAGGAAGGAGGAAAGAAGGAAGAAGAAGGAATGGAGGAAGGAGGAAAGAAGGAAGAAGGAATGGAGGAAGGAGGAAAGAAGGAAGAAGGAATGGAGGAAGGAGCAAAGAAGGAAGAAGGAATGGAGAAAAGGAGGAAAGAAGTAGAAGAAGGAATGATAGGAAGGAAGGTATGGAAAGAAAAAAATAAGAGTGGAATATGAGGTCCAGAAATAGCATGAATTATGTAGGTCCCCCCTGGGGGGAAAGAGGGGATAGAATACTTCCCAGTATTCCCTGCTTATTGTAAGAGGCGACTAAAAGGGACACTTTTATCTACATTCTTTCATTTAGTTATTTTCCTCTCTCCACTGTCTAACTTCCTACGAGTCACTGGCATTGGCTCAGTGGTAAAATATTTTACTGCCTAAGAAATCTTTGATGAACTCTGGTGACGAAGCAATGGCCCTCAAGTCCCGTGCAGCCCTTAAGTGGGCAGGGGTGCTAAAGATCTTACTGGTGTAAAAATTAAGTTCATAAATCCAAAAAGAACCTTAAGAATAGGAAACTGGAATGCCTTCGATCTCTCAATCAGGCTGGTGAAAAATGGAAGAACTTATTTCAGTGTTCAAGGAATACAAGATGGATATTTGTGCTCTTACCAAGAAACGGGGTTGCTTTGGAGTTGATAAAATGAATTTGGAAGATAGATATTACTATGTTGGTTTCTGGTAGAAGTGATGGAAATCATTACCAAGAGGAGTAGGCTTACTGCTGGAGTAGAGATGGGTTGTAAGGCAGTATGTGAGTTTTGAACCAATTAATGAGCGCTTGCTTTATGCTCGTTTAAAAATCTGACCATGGTAATATCAATATGGTTGTAGGGTACGCTTCGACAAATGAGGCTGCAATTGAAATGAAGTGTGACCTTCTTCATGAGAAGCTGCAGGATGTGGTAGTGAATAGAGTGGCAAGACATGATGTGTTAGTTTGCATTGGTGATTTTAATGCGATTGTTGGCAGTAGTAGGGATGGCTTTGAAGATTGTATGGGTAAGGAGGGTGTTGGTATAAGAAACAGAAAATGGGGTGCAATCTGCAAGTTTGTTTGGCAAATGACCTTGTAATTGGTGGAACTGTCTTTGAGCATAGAAAAATACATAAGACTACTTGGATTTCACCATGTGGAAGAAATATTGTAACCAGATTGGACCACATTGCAATTAGCAGAAAGCAAGCATAGGAGTTATTTGCAAGATGTTTGCATAAGGAGGGGGCAGATATAGGTAGTGATCATCAACTTGTTGTGTCAAAGATTAAAATAAAACTTAAGAGAAATGTTAATGGTAATTGGTACAGGAGAGTAATAATTTATGATTTTGATGAGCTGAGAAGTGATATGAGAGCACGAGGGAAAAGTTTCAAAGTAGCAGAATGTAGAAAACAGGTTTCTAGTCCTGCAGACTTTGATGGTGAATCTGAAGGCAATGATATTAATCAAATGTGGAGAGAGGTAAAAGAGGTTTTGCATGAGAGTGCTAGTTACTATTACAGAAAAAGGTGGAAGAAAGCGAGAAGGAAAAAGTGGATGTCAGATGAAACTTGGAATGTTATTCAGAATAGGAAAGAGAGCTAAGTTAAGAAGCGAAGAACTAACTTATAAATGTTGATAAAAATGAAGTTGATTAGTACTGAGAGCAAAGTACTGGAGTTTACATTCCTGAAGTAAAAAAGATCTCACGTTAGACTTGATAAAAGGAGACTATATGATGAAGAAGTGTTGGACAGAGACAGAAATTAAATTAAGTAAAAATGACGGTCCAGAGCACAAGAGCAGCGTATCAGGCCATAAAGGAGTTAACTGGGACTGAAAAGAGAAGAAAGGAAATACCAAAATGTACGAGATAGAAAATGGTAATTTGATGACTAAAGATTTGGATATGAAGGAAGGTGGAAAGAGCACTTTGAATCTGTTGTAATAATAGACCAATCTCAGCTGAAGAAAGGACATTTTGCCAGCCGAGAGAGAGATTTGCAGATAGAAAACAGGGGATATAACTTTGGAAGAGGTAGCAAAAGCTATAAAGAGGAGTTAAAGAATTTTAAGGCTCCAGGTGAGGATGGAATATTCCCTGAAATGCTTAAGGTGGAAAATGACGAGTTGATGAATGCGCTTTTGAAACTTTTTAATGTGGCTTGGGATAATGGTGGAATTCCAGAAAATTGGAAAAAATGGAGTGATTATAAAAATACCAAAAAAGGGAGATTTCAAGTGTGTGTGGCAATTGGAGGGGGATAACTTTGACACCTGTAGATTTCAAAAGTCTTTTCCAAAATCTTGTTGAACAGAATAGAGCCAGTAAATTGATAAAATTTTAAGAGAAGAACTAGCGGGATTTAGAAAGGGTCGAGGTTGTAGCAGTCAGATTTTTATTGTAAGGCATCTAATGCAACAAGCTAATGAGATGAAAATGCCACTTAACATGTGTTTTGTGGATTTTGAAAAGGCGTTTGATAGTGTTTTCACGTGGAGCTATGTTTGAAAATTATGAGATTCTATGGTATACCAGAAAAGTTTGTAAATAGTATTAGAAGCCTGCATGAAGGTACTTTTTGTAGGGTAATGGTGGGTGGTTCTTTGAGTGATCCATTTCAAGTTAAGTCAGGAGTGATTCCAGGGAGGAGTTCTTTCGCCATTGTTGTTTGTTTTGGTTATGGATTACCGGTATGTTATGAAAAAGGTTGTAAGGAGAACAGGTGCAGGAATTAACTGGAAAGAAAATAAGAAGCTGATGGATTTGGTCTGTGCTGATGATGTTGTGCTGATTTGCGGAAGTGACACGAGATGCAGAGGGTGCTCGGTGTCTGGTGGAGGAAGGAGAAAAAGTGGGATTGGTAATAAATTGTGGAAAGACTGAAATTATTAATATGAACGTGGAGAACCAAATCGATTGTGTAATTGGGAATAATGTTGGTGAAGAATGTAGAAAACTTTAAATATCTGGGAACGATTGTATCATCTAATGGATCATTAAACAATGAAATTGAAGGAGAGGATTAGACAGGCTTGGCGAAAGGCTGTTGGAATGTTGAAATCTGTTTGGAATAATATTATGCTTTCGGTACATACTTTAGTGAAAATTTACAAGTCCATGGTTAGACCAATTTTAATTTACGGGCATGAGTCATGGTACAGTACAATTGCAACAGATCAGAAAGTATTAGGATTTGAGAATAAAAATACTGAGAAGGATTCTTGGGGTAAAGTGGCAAGACAGAGTTACAAATGAAAGAAGTAAGGGATATTACGAGAGTGGAACCAGTTAATGAATATGTGAGACTGTCTCGCTGGAAGTGGCTGGGGCATATATATATAGAAAAGAAGGTTGTTTAACAGGATGTGCCAGAGTGGATTGCTAGAGGAAGAGAAGAGGTAGAGGTAGGATGAGGGAAACCTGGTTGAGGACAATGAGAAAAAAACCAGGAGAGGAGTGTTGGTGGGACCTGAAGGAGATAGCAAGAGACAAATATTGGTGGACAGAGTTCATTGAGATATTCATCCCGTGGGGTGCCACAGGAAATGATTGATTGATTGATTGATTGTATAGTATCCTCTGAACAGTTTACTACAACTTATTCATTTTAATTAGGCGGAGATTTTCGTCTATTTGCTCCTTATTTCCCTTAGTCGGCAGAGTTAGACAATACTACGGTTTAGCATTAATTCCATAGCACATCTTTGTGGTTATCATCCCATTCTAGCAAGTGCTAATCTTTTGTCCTGATCAAAGTAAGTTTGGATCCCAAACGTCGGCGTGGGATGATTTTAGTTTTTCAAAGGATGGAACTAGCTTTTGGAGGGGTGAGGTTACCTTTTATGAGACGAAGTGAGCTTTTGTGGAATAACGTTAGCTTTTGTAAGACGACGTTAGGTATGGTAGGTACGACGTTAGTTTTGTTGGACGACCTTAGCATTTACAGGACTAAGTTGTTACAAGACTGCTAGTTTTTATAGGACGAGGGACGTTTTGCAGAACGACCTTGTATATATATAGGGACGGAGTTAGCTTTTTTAACACGGGTTTAGCTTCTCTAGCATAAGTTTAGCTTTTGTAGGACGAGGTTAGCTTTGTAGGACAACCGTGGCTTTTGAAGAACAAAGGTATAAGACTCGTTTATTAGAGTGACGTTACCTTTTGTAGAAAGAAATTACTTTAGGACGCAACACAAAGAAGGTGCCTTCAGCTAAATCAAAGAAACCTGAAAGTATTAATATCTCACTTTGCGGGTAACGCTCTCAATACACCTAGGTTAATCAAAGTGGCTTTGCTTTAGCCTCTTCTCACAGATACATCAGGTTTTCTAAGTCCTTGCTCTTCCCTTTATAATATTGTCTTCTGTGCTACTATTTCGTTTTGCTTTCCTCTCTCTCTCTCTCTCTCTCGTTTAATTTCATCTTCTCTATCTCTCTGCCTGTCTGCCTGATTGCGAGAGGCCCATGCAAGAGAGGGTGAAGGGAGGCTATAAATAGAGGAAGACGGGAAAGAGAATGAAATATAGAACGAATCATACGCGGAAATAATATAAAATAGTGGAAAAGGGGGAAGTTTAAGTTGAAGAAAGACAATTGTGTGTGTGTGTGTGTGTGTGTGTGTGTGTGTGTGGTTGTGTGTGTGTGTGTGTGTGTGTGTGTGTGTGTGTGTGTGTGTGTGTATGTGTGTGTGTGCGTATGTGTGTGTGTTTGTGTGTGTGTGTGTGTGTCCGTGTGTGCGTATGTGTGTGTGTGTGTGTGTGTGTGTGTGTGTGTGTGTGTGTGTGTAGGAGAGAGAGAGAGAGAGAGAGAGAGAGAGAGAGAGAGAGAGAGAGAGAGAATTTCGACTTAATTAGGCATAGCTCTTGGCAGTTTGTCTTTACTGAAATGGTTTGTGAAGGTTAATGCGATTGGGTTTTCGATCATAATTCCCAAAACTAGCTGGGAAGTGTAAAAATTACTCTTTGAGATGGTTTGGCCATGTGAGGAGAATGGAGATTGAGTGATTGACTTGGAGAGTGTGTGTGACTGAGGTGGAGGGATGGAGATGGAGTGGGAACTACCAAGGATGAGATGAAGGGATGGGATGGACATTTGTAAGAATGATGGTGGATGTGAGCTGAGAGCAGGACAGCTTGGTGGAGGAGGAGGAGGACAAGTTACAGGAAGACCATTTGTTCGTGGCCACCCCTTCAAAAGAATTGGCACAAGTCTTCCGGCAGTATATAGATAGATAGGCAGATAGGCAATAGGCAGATAGGCAATAGTTGTATTTTGACACATTTTAAGAAAGTAGGGTAAACAAGCGCCTTTGCTCGTTGTGCTCGCTCAGAGGCTTGTCCCGCAGGAGGTGTGCCTGGCCGAAGCACAGTCAGAGCACATCAGTCTGAATCATACTCTGGATGTCAGCTACTCAACCCCTAAACGATTGCGTGTGCAGAAAGTTTTGCTAAAAGCATATTTCAGGCTTGGGGCTTTTTGCTACATACGTACATACATACATACGTACTATCATGTCATTGTCCAAGGTTAGACACATAACAAAGGGATCCAACCATCGACTATACAGATCTCTGTTCATCTCTCTAGCTACACCATCATCACCTTTGTAATTTTGTTGTAAAACTGGTTTTGGAGACTAAGTAACTTTTATATTTCTTTGTGATTTATTATACCCATGCCTCAGTATCCTCTTGAATTATAGTAATACCAGAGGCATAATAGATAACATGTTAAGGTGTAAATATAAAATAAATCAGTATGGAAAAGGTGATACCAAGTCTTCTGTCAAGGCTAAGAATGTAACTTTATATACGTTTCTTTTTATTGCCTATAATTTTTGTTTCGTTACGTGTGTAGGGACAACGCTGACAAAAAGAAATGAACCAGTAATAAATGTCAGAGAGAGAGAGAGAGAGAGAGAGAGAGAGAGAGAGATTTACTTCCAAATTAATACCGAGCTATTGACATGACAACTGAAGGAAAGATTTTTAAGTTAAATGTTGAATCGGTAATATATTAGCTTCTAGGAACAATTATCATAGTTTCCCTTCCCACATGTAACTCGTGAATTGATAACGAGTTAGTCTGTGTTCCTACTCACATTATTTTTACTCTGATCTGGCCTAAATTTATCATCCTTCGTGTTGTTCAGTGAGA
>NC_137031.1:23346497-23396109 GCF_032717465.1 Coenobita brevimanus
AGCTCCTTATTGGAGAAGTAGAGCTAAAAAGCTAAAATATATTTGGAAAATAACTACCGCTTAAACCAGCGGGGGAGTTCTAATATGCACTATAAGTCACATTAATGCAATTGAGATAATTAAATCGGATGTGCGGAAAGACATGATTTTTTTGTCTCTACAAATTTTCAGAGAGAAATAAACCCATACTTTTTGGTATAAAATGCAGACCACTCAAGTTACACGAGGAAAAATATAAAAATACTCTAAACGAGAGATCATCAGCTTATAAAAGCAAGGACAAATTTTATTATAGCGGACTTCAATAATCGAAAAGAGTGACTGAAAAAAATCACGTGCAGACAAAGGAGGAAGCAGGTTATTAGACCTAATAGACGATAAGCATTTTAAGTGAGACAAATGAATACACCAGCGCTTGGTAATAAAATACATTTCCGTGTACTAGCAATCAGACTTGAAAATAATATAGCAAGTGTAAGACCAGCAGAAATTGCGTCTTAATTACTAATTTCATAAAAGCTGGCCTCGTTCACCTCAGAAAAGGAAATTACCAACACCAAATGGGTTTAGTTACTAAAGGTGGATAACGCCGAGGAAATGTAGAAAATATATACCAGTCAATTGATGTTTATCCCACACACACAAAAAAGAGTTACTCGAAGGAATACTTACATTGATAAACTAGCCTGGAATATAAGAAAATAATGAAGAAATCATCGAGAACAAAAGAACATTAAAAGAATATATTCGGACAGGAAACCATGACACCAGTATCGAATATTTTAAATTACAGCCGGAATGTAAGAAATTTTTTCCGGACAACTCAATTCGAGACTGTGAGGGAAAAAGTTTTTGCAAAGTAAAGTCAGACCCTAGGAGATTCTTTCTTCATTATGTAAGGAGTAAAATGTAAAAACAGGCATAGACCTTCTGTTAAACTCTGAATGCGATCTCGTTAATGATAATCAGGCATTGGCAATTTCCAAGGTACTGAAATTTGCAGATGACACAAAGATCGGAGGCAGAGTAATCACGAGGGCGAACTGTAAATCTATACTGATACGACCAGGATAAGTTAATAAATAAGAGTGAATATGACACGTGAAATTTAATGTAAGTAACCGTTAAATAATGTTCTTTGGTAACGAGGACATTAAATATTGATATAGTGTGATCCATACTTCACTGACGCAAGAATGAGACGATATGAATTTAAGAGTTATTATTCGTAACGACTTCAAAAACTGTTAAAAGTGTATAGCAGCCAGAAACAAGGCTAGCAAATTGCTCTGCTTCATCTAAGAAACTTTGACCATATAACGGCCGATGCAATCTCCAAACTTTATAAGTCATTACTTATACCACCCTGGACCCCTGCGTGCAGCAGTGGTCCTTGAATCTTTTTATGGATGAGGACAAATTAGAGAGTGCAGCGCAGAGCAACAAAAGTGATCCTTTCACTGCGGAATTTATCCTTCCAGGAGCGATTGAACAACTAATTGTACCCCTAAAAAAAAAAAAAAAAAAAAAAATCGACGACATACAGATCTAATAGATGTATTTAAGACTATAAACAAACTGACGACGTTTGATATCAAAAACTTTTCGGAATACAGAATGATATTGTGACGAAATAATGAAATGAAACTCATAATCAAGAGATACAGCACTAATACAGGGATAAATTACTTTAATATTCGTGTCGTGGAAGAATGAAATAGACCACCAGCAATAGTAGTTTAAACAAAAAACTATTGTTACTATTAAAATTTGACTTGACAGTTTGAGTCTACAGGGTATAAGTAACTGGGTCTTCTTTATTTCCAGCTGAAGTGTATGCTTAAGACTGTAAGACTTTAGCTTAATAATGAAAACATTCGGTTACTGACCATACTCTTTCTTGTACACATCTGTTTAGAGTTAACATAGTGCATAGTTGTTCCTCCTCTGCTTCTTCTGTTGAAAATTCTACATGTTTATTCTTTTTCATGAATATTTTTAAAATCTTCTTCCTGCCGGTTATACTTGATTGTGTGGTATGTATGGGAGAGCCTTTGTGTTTTCTGTCCTTTCTTCTTTGATGTTGGTTAGATCTCAATAGAGTTAGTTTTTATTTCTAAATGAAAACCTCGTCATCAACCAACCAGTCTCCTGTTATCTGTACTTCCTGTGTACTCCTACGAACTTTTTTTCCCTCTTCCTTCTCTCTCTTTCCTCCTTCTTCTCTCGTTCTCTCTTTCCTCTTTTCTTTTCCTTATCTCCTCCCCTCCCTTGTTCCTCTTCTTACAGAATCGCCTCCTCCTCCTCCTACTACTACTACTACTGGTCACACTAACACTATTTTATGGATGTCTACCTTCTGATTTTTTTTTATAAAACGATTGGCACATAATTGTGACCTGTAGAGTGCAGCCAAACAAACAGACAGACAAACATATGGAACTGACCACCACGCTTGCTGAATGTTTCGATTCCGGCAGTCAACAAACATTTTTTTATTGCCAATGTAATTTATGTATATCCGAGTGTCCTGAGAGAGAGAGAGAGAGAGAGAGAGAGAGAGAGAGAGAGAGAGAGGTGAACTGTTGAAGAAAATTTTTTTTCTCTCTCTCTCTCTCTCTCTGTGACACCGTTCCCCACGTCAATTGTTTACCTGCCTCTTGTTTCTCCAAGAGATTTTTTTTTTTTTAGTAATGTTTGCGTGGCCAAATTCACTCACTCTCTCCTCTAACAGGGTGAAATATTAAAGTTGTGTTTCAGATGTTGTATTTTATTATTTTTGGTGTTTAATTGGTTTTGTTTTCATCTCCATCTATGCCAATAAATTTTATGAATTTATTTTTTACCGATATAACATTTTCTTTGAGGTTCAGCTGGCTTCCTGTGCGCCATGCACCTTTTCATGTGATTCTTTCGCTATTACCTACCGTCCTTGGTGGTAGATAATGGCGACTATCATCCACTCACCTGATGTAGTGCTGCCTGCTTTTTCCTTCACCTTTATCATTCTGACTAGTTGTCTGTCCTCCTGTGTTCGCATTCCTCCCTTCCTTTCGTGTTACATTTTATTACTCATCTTTTTCACCTCCCAGCGGTTCAGCACTGAGTGACAGGAATGGTTTCCTGTAACTCAGGAGACTATATACAACGCTGGGTGGTAACCATGTAACCAGATAACGGGGTTGTGTAGGACCTGCAATGGTGCTCCTGCAAAGTGGATGGAGTGCCTCAGAAGCGGCGTCCATCCAGAAACCAAACCTCCACACATTTCCCCTTGCAACCTCAAAGGAATATCAGTTCACTCCAGAGGATGGCCCTGCAGGGGCAGGTGCTTGCGTGCGGTTGATGAGTCTCCTCGGCCAGACAAACAGGGGTTAATCAACAATTGGAGCAACAGCAACAACCCACCGTCCTTTCTAAATACGAACTAGCGGTAGCTATTTAGTTCTCTAGCTTTGCATCATTTTTTTCACTTTGCGTCATACTGTTTGCGTACCTGCCTACACTCCTGTCTGTTCATCTGTTTGGCTGCCTGTCTATCTATTATTACATCTGTATTTTCACTCATCTAGTTACCTCTGTCTCTGTCTATTTACCTACCCGTATATCTATCCATCTATTATGTACCCATCAGTCTGCTCACAAACACTTCAGGCCAGAGTAACTGAATTATCTCTAGCCACACACACACACACACACACACACACACACACACACACACACACACACACACACACACACACACACACACACACACACACACACACACACACACACACACACACACACACATTTTCTGCATTATAAAATACATACACATTGGTCAGAATGTAGTCATGGAGAATGCTAATCAGAGAGTAACAGACAGACAAACAGGCAGGCCCGTAGGCATAATTGCCAAATTCTGACGACAAGGGTAACTGGACGTGGTAATAATAGTGCCACTTGGAAATAATATACAGTTAAGAGGTTGCGGTGCTTGTTAGCTGTTTTATTTAGTTTGCCGAGCACTTTGTGTGTGTGTGTGTGTGTGTGTGTGTGTGTGTGTGTGTGTCTTCATTCATGTATCTCCTCTATCCATCCAAAATTAATTTATATAATTTTTTCTCTCATTCATCCATCAATCCATCTCATTCATTCATTTATATCCGTCTATTAATTCATCCGTCTGAATCCACACATCTATATGAATGTCCGTTTATCTATCTGTCTATCTATTAATCTATTCGTCTAAATCGGTCTATCAGCGTACCTGCCTGTCTCTCTACCTTTCTATCTATCTATCCATCTATCTGTTTATCTACCTGTCTATCTGCCTATCCATCTACCTATCAGTCCAACTCTAGTGCACTCACCCATCTGGAATCCCATTAAAAGACTGTTGATACCTGCATCTCAGGTCGTCATCCCTTGTAATGGTAATGGTGGTGGCGGTGCTGGTGAAGGAATTGAACCCTGGATGAGAGAGAGAGAGAGAGAGAGAGAGAGAGAGAGAGAGAGAGATGGAAAAACACAAGACTCCCATAAAAAAATCTTCAAATATTTAATGAAACCAAGAAATAAAGCCAGAGAACGAAGAAAAATAAAACGTGTATAAAACTGGTATAACCAGTAAAGTGCGCTTTGTGAGTGCGTGGCTAGCGAGCGCCATGTCATCACATTTTCCCTCTGTTATAAAATTATACGCGGAATCTCTGATATTTAATTGCTTGATTTGATGCCAAAAAATACAGTGTTACGACAGAAAATCCCGTTCAATTTGATTTCGTAAATGGGGCGTTCACTGCTTAGCGCTGAACACTGCCTTGTAAAACTCGAGATTCGAAGGGGCTCCTACGCCTTTATAAGTGAGTTTTCAGATTATAAAATTTATTGAATCAATTTATTACATACAGAAATAATTTTAACTCTGCTTCACGTACTGGCAGGAGTAAAGCCACTACCTTCTGTTTAGTGTAATGATTGGGTCCGGCCGGGCCGCTCGTTCCAAACTTAATTGTAAGTAAACATCGCTCGCTGGCTCCTAACAAGGTAAGATGAAAGAGTAAGCAAAATGTTACTGTAGTTAAGAAATGTCACTTTTATTATATTCCAGTCATTTACAAACGACTTTTAAAATCCTTCAGAAACTTTATGAACTGGCGGGTTTAGATAGAGGCTTCATCCCCCTTTCAAGAAGCCTTCACGTGGTGGCACTAATATATCCAGGCAGCGGTTATTGAAATATCCATCAGTTCCCTCCCTGTCCCCCGATAAGGATTTGGACTGAAGGAAAAGGGCGACATCAGCCAGCAGTCCACTGTGATTACGTTCATAGTAGCCTAGGACCACCACCTGTCAACTTGCACCTTTCCTTCTGGTTGGAAGTTTGCTCTCATTCAGCCAGTCCCAAAGAAGGGTGACCATTCCCAACCCTCTAACTATTACCCATTTGCTTTAACATCCTGTGTCTCGTAAGATTTCGAGTCGATTCAAAACAAAACAAAACAAAATTAAAGCCTCTTTCCTATCACAACCTACTTTCTGATCGTCAATATGGGTTCCGCCAGGTACGCCCAACTGGAGATCTTCTCACCTACCATTCAGACTCCTGGTCATCCTCCTCTCGGGACTTTGGAGAAAGCTTTGCCATTTCACTTGACATCTCAAAGGCTTTCGATCGAGTCTAGCATAAATCATTAATTTCCAAACTGCCCTGTTACGGTTTCTATACTATGCCTTCATCTCTAGCTTCCTTTCTGATCGCTCTATAGCTGCTGTCGTGGATGACCACCGTTCCTCTAGATCTATCAACAGTGGTGTTCCTCGGGGCTCTGTCCTATCATCAACTCTCTTCCTATGTTTCATAAATGACTTTCTAAGGTGGATGGAAAGCTGATGACAGGGAGAGCTGGAGCTCCCATTTCATCAGCCCTCAGGACTACATCCTGACCATCTCCCTTTGCTGAACTTTTTCAGTGCTTCAGTAACACAGGGAGTAGGCCAGCTTGCTCTCCAATACAAGTTCCTCTAACTGTCAGCACCAAACTACTTGCACAGCACACCATACACTACCTTTTCAAAATTGAAAAAAAGAAGAATGGCGTCAATAAATCATGCCTCGGAGTCCCGAGGGGGAGGGACCATAAATTCCCCCACCATCCCCCCCTCTCTCTGTGATGAATCAAACAGATGCCAAGAACCACTGTCTGACTCGCTTCTTCATTTCTGCAACATTCACGGCATTTTCCTCTAACTTTCCCTCTGTCGAACACCACCTCTCCTCATCGAAACCTCACCTTCTCTTCTTGACAAAGACTCAGCTGTCTGAAGCAACTGAATACAAACCCTTTTCTGTTTCAACCTACTTTCTCTATACTCATTTCAAAGCCAAATGTGGCTGTTGTGTATATGTAACCAACGACTTATCTTGCTCTCGTATTCCTGAACTTGAATCTTCTGAATTCTCTACTCTCTGGCTTCGGCTTTCCTGTCATTCTCTGACCAAATATAACTGCACTGCTTATCTCCTAATTCTACTGACTATGAAAAAAATTTCGACTATCTTTCTTCTAAGATGGAACACATGCTATCAATTACTCCTTTCTCTGAAATCTCCATTCTAGGAGATTTCAATGTTCACCACCATCTTTGGTTCTCGTCTCCTTTTGCTGATCCACCTGGTGAGCAAGCCTACATCTTTTCTATCCTTAGTGACCTAAAGCAGCTTGTACAGCACACTACCCATATCCCTGACCGTTTTGGAGAGAGCTCCAACATACTTGACCTCTTCCTTACAACGAATCCTTCTGCTTATGCTGTTAATCTTTCCTCTCCGTTGGGCTCCTCCGACCACAACCTTATTACCTTAGCCTGTCTTATCACTCCGGTGGGGCCTATGGACCCTCCAAAGAAACGTCGTCTGTGGCACTTTGGAGCTGCGGACTGGGAGGCCTTCAGGCAGTACTTCTTTGATTTTCCATGGAATGATTATTGCTTCCATGGTCGATAGCCATCTGAGTGTGCCTTGCGCATTACGGAGGTTATTCTCTCGAGCATGGAAGCATACATTTCTTTCTCATATCCTTTGACTAATGCAAGAAACCCTTGGTTTAATCACGTTCTTTCTAATGCTGTCCGCAACAAGGAGAGGGCCTACAAAAGGTACCAAAGCCAACCCACCCCTGAATCACATCTTGTTTATATTTCTGCCTGGAATCATGCTAAGTCTGTTCTTCGCTCTGCTAAAAATAATTTCATCCATACAAAATGCTTTCAACTCCCCAACTCTAATTCTTCCATCTCCTTCTTGCACCTTGCCAAAAACCTTTCTAACAACTTTATCTCATCATCCTTCCCTCCTCTTTTCTATTCTGATGGCTCTGAGGCTATATCTTCTAGTGATAAAGCAGATCTCTTCGCTCAGACTTTCTCGTCCAATTCTACCTTAGATGATTCCGGTGCTGTTCCTCCATCACTTCCCCCCTCCGGCTTCCTCATGGTTGACATTAAAATTTCTTCAGCTGATGTATTTTTTACCATCACTGGCCTCAAAACTAACAAGGCATATGGGCCTAATGGACTCCCTCCTGTTGTCCTCAAGTACTGTGCTTCAGTGATTAAACCCTGCCTAAGTAAACTCGTTTGCCTTTTTCTTTCAACTTATACCTTTTCTTCTTGCTGGAAGTTTGCTCTCATTCAGCCAGTCCCAAAGAAGGGTGACCATTCCCAACCCTCTAACAATCGTCCAATTGCTTTAACATCCTGTGTCTCAAAAATTTTTGAGTCAATTCTTAACAGAAAACTTTTAAAGCATCTCTCCTATCACAACCTTCTTTTCTGATCGTCAGTATGGTTCCGTCAGGGTGCTCCACTGGTGACCATCTCATCTACCTTTCAGACTCCCGGTCATCCTCCTTTCGGGACTTTGAAGAAAGCTTTGCCATTGCACTTGGCATCTGAAAGGCTTTCGATCGAGTCTAGCATAAATCTTTCCAATCTACTCTCATACGGTTTCTATCCTTTTATCTGTGCCTTCATATATAGCTTCCTTTCTGGTCGTTCTACAGCCGCTGCTGTAGACGGCCATCGTTCTTCTCCTACATCTATCAACAGTGGTGTTCCTCAGGGTTCTGTCCTATCACCAACTCTCTTCCTTTTATTCATCAATGATCTTCTAAGTTGTACTTCTAACCCTATCCACTCGTACACTGATGATTCCACCCTTAACCTTTCCATTCGATTCCCGCAACGTCCATCTCAGCAGTTACTTCAACAAACAAGGAATGTGGCTATGGCACACCTAATGTCTCGTATCTCTGACTGGGGTAAGAATAATCTTGTTGTTTTTAATGCACCAAAAACTCAGTTTTTACACCTATCAACCTGACACAGTCTTCCACAGGAGTACCCAATAATGTTTAACAATATTCATCTTAATCTTGCATCATCCTTGAACATGCTTGGCGTTTCATTCACTCAGGACTTATCTTGGAATGATCATATTGCATCTCTTGTAAAATCTGCTTCCAAGAGATTAGGTGTGCTAAGCCGACTCTGTTCGTTCTTTACCCTGGCACAATTGTTGACTTTATACACGGGTTATATTCGACCCTGTTTAGAGTACAACTCTCATATATATGGGGAGGCTCCTCACATACAGCTCTTCTCAATAGGGGGAGTCAAAGGCTTTTTGTTTTATCATCTCTCCTCCTGTTACTGGCTCCCTTTAACCTCTGTCTTTTCGCCGCATTGTTGCATCTTTATCTCTTTTCTATCGTTACTTCCATGGTCACTGCTCCTCTGAACTGTCTGCTTGCATCCCTCCACCACTACGACGGGTGCGCACCCGTCTAGCAACAAAATCTCATCCTTTTTCTGTCCAACTCTCTAATGCAAGAGTTAACTGTTACTCCCAGGCCTTCATTTATGCAACAGGTCAAGCTTGGAACTGTCTCTCTCTGCCTGTATTTCCTACTCCCTCTGATCTCCAGTCTTTCAAACGCAATATGTCCAGGCGTCTCGAGATGAACGGATCTTGAATTTGGCTCTCTTTTGTATTGTTTTTGTTTTTTCTTGGAAGGAACAGTTTGTGGGCTCCTGGCCTTTGGTTCCCTCATTCTTGCATTAAAGAAAAAAAATCTAACCCTATATGCTGAAGACTCTAACCTACACCTTTCCATTCTCTTCCCGCAGCGTCAATCTCAGCAGTTTCTTCAAAAATAATGGATAAGGCTATGCCACACCTAATGTCTGACCTGTCTCATATCTCTGACTGGGGTAAAAGTAATTTAGTTTTTGATACGTCAGAAGCTCATTTCTCACACCTATCAACCCCCAAAAATTTTCCACAGGAGTAGTTGCTAATGTTGGTACGAATATTATCCAGCTCAATCCTGCACCATCTTTAAACATGCTTGGGGTTTCATTCTCTCTGGACTGATCTTGGAAAGATCATATTACATGTCTTGTAAAATCTGCTTCCAAGAGATTAGGTGTGCTAAGCTAACCCCGCACCTTCTTTACTCATGTACAGTTGTTGACTTTATACCTGGGTTTTATTTGCCCCTGTGTAGAGTACAACTCTCATGTGTGGGGAGGCTCCCCACATTCAGCTCTTCTCAACAAGGTGGAGTCAAAGGCTTTTCTTCTCATTAACTCCTCTCCTCCTACAGGCTCCCTTTTCAACCTGTCTCTTTGCAGCACTGTTGCATCCTTATCTCTTTTCTGTCTCTACTTAAATGGTCGCTGCTCCTCTGAACTGTCTGCTTGCATTCCTTCACCGCTATGACAGGCATGTAGCACTCGTCTAATAAGAAACTCTCATCCCTTTTCTGTCCAACTCCCTTATGCCAGAGATAACCGTTACATCCAGTCCTTCATATATGCGACAGGTCAGCTCTAGAACTGTCTTCCTCTGTATTTCCTACTTCCTATGATCTCCAGTCTTTCAAACGCAGTGTGTCCAGGCATCTCGAACTGAACGGATCTTGATTTTGACTCTCTGTTGTATTGTTTTCTCCTGAAGGGAACTGTTTGAAGTCTCCTGGCCTTTGGTTCCTTCTTCCCTGCATTAAAAAAGAAAACACCACCACCACAACAACAACTTCTTCACTACCAGAGTGTGCCCTCTAAGCTGAATAAAATCTTGTGACAGCAGCAAGAATAGAAGAATGACCATGGGGTGATGAAGGGATTAAGTACTGGTGCTGAATAAGTAGGAAGACAAAGTAAAAAAAATGTGCACAATATTGCTCGTATATGTTACTCTGTATATTTATCCATTTGTATTTGTTTATGTGTGTCAGTCGGTCTATCCGTCTATGTATGTCATTCTGTTTGTCTGTCTATTACTTTTCTTTGTCTAAATCTTCTTGTCTACATATGTATGTATGTATGTAAGTATGTATCTACCTGTCTTTGATGTCTCCCAGGGTTGGGAAAGTGGTGCATTTGACAACCACGTCTGTTGTTCTGGGTACATTCCCAGCCTGGGGCAAGCATTGAAGAGTGTTCGGGTGTATGACCTTGGCATGTAATCTTAATGTCCGTACCCTGAGCCATATTCTGGATATGATAAGAGGCTTCATACCACCTTTTCATTTACGATTTATTTTCATAATATTACCAGTGTCCCGAGTCTTTTGATGATCCCCAAGGAATCTTATCTCATTCGTATCAATATTTCCATGGCGTCTGCCCCTCTGGGTTCGTAATCATATCCCTGCCCCAATACAGACGCCACGCAGCACCCGCCTAAATGCACACTCTAGCCACTTTCCTGTCCAACTCTTTATGTGTACACAACTGGTCAGCTGGAGAACTGTATCCTTCGTGTGTTTCCCACTGGCTATGATATCCAGGCTTTTAATAGCAATGCATCTTGGGTTAGAACACTGGCGCTGTCAAGTAAGATAGTTCAAAGTTCATTGCTTAGGCTCAGTATTTGTAGACTGATTCTCTCTCTCTCTCTCTCTCTCTCTGTCTCTCACTCACACACACACACACACACACACACACACACACAGTCTCTCTCTCTCTCTCTCTCTCTCTCTCTCTCTCTCTCTCTCTCTCTCTCTCTCTCTCTCTCTCTCTCTCTCTCTCTCTCTCTCTTCACTTCCTCTGTTCCTCTTCTCCGGCTCCCTACACATAGCCTTTTCTTGTCACCACCTCTTCTCCCCCACGCCTTCCTCTCCTCACCATCACAGTGCACCATCCCAGGTGTCCTCCCACCTTTTTTTTTTTTTTCATTATGCGAGGAAGAAGGAACCAAAGTCCCCGAGCCCGCAATTATTGTTCCTTCCAGGAGAAAAGCAAAATACAGGAGAGAGCCAAATTCAAGATCCGATCATTTCGAGATGCCTGGACACACTGCATTTGAAAGACTGGAGATAATAGGAAGCAGGAAATACAGACACAGGGAGACAGTTCCAAAGTTGACCTGTTGCATAAATGAAAGTCTGGGAGTAACGGTTAACTCTTGCATTAGTGAGTTGGACAGAAAAGGGATGAGAGTTTGCTGCTATACGGATGCTACGCGCCCGTCGCAGAAGACGAGGAATGCATGCAGACAGTTCAGAGCAGAAATGACCATGGATGTAGCGATAGAAAAGAGATAAAGATGCAACAGTGCGACGAAGAGACAGAGGTTGAAGGGAGTCAGTAAGAGGAGGAGAGTTAATGAGACGAAAAGCCTTTGACTCCACCCTATTAAGTCCCGAGTAAATGAAACCCCAAGCATGTTCAAGGATGATGCAGGATTAAGCTGAATATTATTAAACATTAGTGGGTATACCTGCGGAATATGAATAAAAGGAAGAGAGTTGGTGATAGGACAGAGCCCTAAGGAACACCACTGTTGATAGATGTAGGAGAAGAACGATGACCGTCTACAACAGCTGCTATAGAACAACCGGAAAGGAAGCTAGAGATGAAGGCATATATAGAAGGATAGAAACCGTAAGAGGGCAGTTTGGAAATAAAAAATTTATGCTAGACTCGATCGAAAGCCTTTGAGATGTCAGTACAATGGCAAAGCTTTCGCCAAAGTCCCGAAAGGAGGATGACCGGGAGTCTGAAAGGTAGGTGAGAAGAGCGCCAGTGGAGCGTCCCTGATGGAACCTATACTGACGATCAGAAAGAAGATTGTAATAGGAAAGATGCTTTAAAATTTTCCTAATAAGAATTGACTCGAAAACTTTTGAGATACAGGATGTTAAAGCACCTGGACGATAGTTAGAGGGTTGGGAATGGTCACCCTTCTTTGGGACTGGTTGAATGAGAGCAAACTTCCAGCAAGAAGGAGAGGTACAAGTTGACAGACAAAGGCAAAAGAGTTTGCCTAGGCAGGGTGAAAGCACAGAAGCAAAGTTCTTCAGAACAACAGGAGGGACTCCATCAGGCCCATATGCCTTGTTAGTATTGAGGCCAGTGATGGCAGAAAATACATCAGCTGAAGAAATTTTAATGTCAGTCATAAGGAAGTCAGAGGGGGGAAGTGATGGAGGAACAGCACCGGAATCGTCTGAGGTGGAATTGGAGGAGAAAGTCTGAGCGAAGAGATCTGCTTTATCAGTAGAAGAAATAGCTACAGAGCCATCAGAGTAGAAAAGAGGAGGGAAGGATAATGAGATTAAGTTTTTAGTAAGGTTTTTGGCAAGGTGCCAGAAGGAGATGGAAGAATTCGAGTTGGAGAGTTGAGAGCATTTAATACGAATGAAATTATTTTTAGCAGAGCGAAGAACAAACTTAGTACAATTCCGGGCAGAAACGTATAAAAGATGTGATTCATGGGTGGGTTGGCTCTGGTACCTTTTATAGGCCCTCTCCTTGTTGCAGACAGCATTAGAACAAGCGTGATTAAACCAAGGCTTTCTTGCATTAGTCAGAGGATATGAGTAAGGAATGTATGCTTCCATGCCAGAGAGAATAACCTCCATAATGCACAAGGCACACCCACATGGCTCCTGGCCATGGAAGCAATAATCATTCCATGGAAAATCAAAGAAGTACTGCCTGAGGGCCTCCCAATCCGCAGCTCCAAAGGGCCACAGACGTCGTTTCTTTGGAGGGTCCACAGGCCATACCGGAGCGATAGGACAGGTTAAGGTGATAAGGTTGTGATCGGAGGAGCCCAACGGAGAGAAAAGGTTAACAGTGTAAGCAGAAGGATTAGTAGTAAGCAAGAGGTCAAGTATGTTGGAGCTCTCTCCAAGGCGGCCAGGGATACGGGTGGGGTGCTGTACAAGCTGCTCTAGGTCATTAAGGATAGAAAAGGTGTAGGCTAGCTCACCAGGTGGATCAGTGAAAGGAGAGGAGAGCCAAAGGTGGTGGTGAACATTGAAATCTCCTAGAATGGAGATTTCGGAGAAATGAGAAATGGATAGAATGTGTTCCATCGTAGAAGTAAGATAGTCAAAGAATTTTTGATAGTCAGTAGAATCAGGATATAAGTAAACAGCACAGATATATTTAGTCAGAGAATGACAGGAAAGCCGAAGCCAGAGTGTAGAGAATTTAGAAGAATCGAGTTCAGGTACATGAGAACAAGATAGGTCGTTGCGTATATATGCTCAACATTAACCTTTGGCTTTGAAATGAGTATAGAGAAAGTAGGAGGATACACAAAAAGGTTTGCTGTCAGTTGCCTCCTACAGCTGAGTCTCATTTAGAAAAAGAAGGTGAGGTTTAGAGAAGGAGAGGTGGTGCTCAACAGAGCAAAAGTTGGAGGAAAGGCCGCAAATGTTGCAGAAATGAAGAAGAAGAGAGTCAGACAGTGGTTCCAGGCATCTTGAGTCGTCACATATTAGCAAGGTCTTACCTGTGTTGTGTTGTAGCCTAACGCACTCACAAACTTCACAGTAATGCATACATGTATACGCACTTTTATACACCTCCACATTGGTATATGTATACACGTACGTACACATTACTCATTCATACATGCACATGCATACACACAGTCATTGTTGCGTGCATAAATACACACAGATATGTGGATACATATACATAACATAGTCATTTACACAAACACACAGAAATCAGATTTATACGTACTGTATAAATATGTATGGTACACATATGCATAGATAGATGGAAAGTTAGATAGACAGATAGACTGATAGATACATGTAAGTCATACATACATGCATGCATACATAAGGTACATTTTTTATGTGTCCGACCCTGGGCTTAGGCTTCATAGCCTGTTCTCAAGGCCCAGTAGTCCCCCTACATGCTATGCACCTCCACATGTCACTATTTCGGCGCTAACACCTACCGTCCATATTGATTACATGCCAGGGCTGTCTCACTCAGGCTTAGTGTATTGGTATTAGCGGGGGAATCTTTTCAGGCATATCGTCGGGTCGTCTGCTGGAGGCAGTAAAATCTGCTTTGTGAAATTCAAATCCTTATACTGTTTCCTGCCCCAAAGAGGATTCGAACCTGGGTCCATTAGGACTGCAGGACACCTCTCTACCGATTGAGCCACCGCCATGCATGCATGTATACATGAATACGTACATACATACATACTTGTACATGAGAAAGAGAGAGAGAGAGAGAGAGAGAGAGAGAGTGTTGACGTTTCGTTTCACTGACTGTGTGTGTGTGTGTGTGTGTGTGTGTGTGTGTGTGTGTGTGTGTGTGTGTGTGTGTGTGTGTGTGTGTGTGTGTGTGTGTGTGTGTGTGTTCCTAACTCAATTTATTCTCCCCAGTCAGAGCTTTCCCACTGATGTAGCCTTTCAGTAGAATCACTGAAGTGTCTCTCAAACTAAGCATGTCCCACACGCTTAGTTTGTTGCCACAGTTGATGTGAAGTTCACTGATTATCTTGCATTGTGCACAAAACTGATAAAGGGATGGATAGCTAGATAAATTGCTAGGTAGACTGACAGATCCATGCATAGATAACTGAGTCTATTTGTAGAATATCTGACAGGTAGATAGTTGTAATTTTATAAAGTGATACTGTAAACAAACTGGCTTTACTCTCCCTGTCTTTAAAACGCAAAAAATATCTGGAGATAATTGTGATGTTAATGGTGATAATTGGGATTGTTTCTGTTAGTGGCATATTACAGTTACTGGACTGGCATATCCATTACTGCCAGTGTTCCTTAAAATACCATTATCACAGGTATGCCAAGCTTCTCAGTGATCTTAGTGTTTATATTTGTGAATCTGGCTCACAAACATCTGAGACTTTTTGGTCACGGCTTCCAAACTCTCTCTCTCTCTCTCTCTCTCTCTCTCTCTCTCTCTCTCTCTCTCTCTCACTGCGTATAAGCACTACTTCCTTGGGAAGTGGAGGAAGGGAAGAAGGAAGAGAAGTAGGAAAGATGAAAAAAAAGAGGAAGGACGGAAGGGGAAGAGGAAAGAGAGGAGATAGAGGGGTAGAGAAGGGGACGGAGAGAGAAGAGGGGAGGGAGGGTTGAAGGATGAGAGGTGAGAGAGGATGCAAAAGAGGAAGGAGGGGGGAAGGTGAGTGGGAGAGGGGGGATGGGAGATACGGGGAGGAGAGACGGGGAAGGGGAGACAAGAGGGGAAGTAAGGATGATAGATGAAAGGTGGGGAAGGATGAAAAGGAGAAAGAGAGGACGGAAGTGGGAAGGTAGAGAGAAGGGGGGAAAAGCAGGGAAAAGGGAGGGTAATGAAGGAAGGGAAGAAAGGAAGGGAGGCGGGGGAAGGAGGGAAGCAAGGATAGAGAGGGCAGTGAAGAAAAATGGGAGGGGAGGGAAGAGCGGGGGGAGGAGAGAGAGAAACGAGAGGGAAGTGAAATGAAGGAACGAAGGGAAGAAGGGTGAAAGAGGAGGGAATAGAGGGAGAGAGGTAGGTGAAAAGTGAGAAGCTAAGGAGGGAATCAGCAAGGGAATGATGGGAAGAGAAGGGCTGAACAGAGAGGAGGGGAGGAGGATGGACAGAGAGAGGAGGAGGGAGAAAGACGAGGAAAATGAGGACTGTAAGGAGAGAAACAAAAGAGAGAGAGGGAGGAAGTGCTGCAGGGAAGGAGGAGAGATGATTTAAGACTGATAGAGCAATAACTAGGAGGTTCATATCACAAGACTGCAATTGTTCTCTGGTTATGAATGTTAAGTAACTGTCCTCTTGTAATATGTATTTTTTCTGCATGTGGAAGGGAGAGGAGTTGTGTGTGTGTGTGTGTGTGTGTGTGTGTGTGTGTGTGTGTGTGTGTGTGTGTGTGACAGCCAGCCAGACCGAGATGGTGTGAGACAATAACCATCAAGAAGAATATTGTACCAAAATGTTATATGTTTCTATTTTTAATCTGGAGAATAAACCTTGCATTCCCTTTTGATTGGGTAAGTAAAGTTTGGCATCACAGTCTAATCAGTGAATTAGTGGAAGTCGAGGGACACGAAACTGTCTCTCTCTCTCTCTCTCTGTCTCTCTGTCTCTCTCTCTCTCTCTCTCTCTCTCTATTTCATTGGTAAAGTTTGGCATCACAAAGTTTGGTCAGTGAAATATCAGTGGAGGTCGAAGGACATAACTCTTTCTCTCTCTCTCTCTCTCTCTCTCTTTGTGTGTGTGTGTGTGTGTGTGTGTGTGTGTGTGTGTGTGTGTGTGTGTGTGTTTTCTGATACCTATCACAAAACTCTCTTCCTGTTAGTATTACACACAGTTTTCTGTAAACCCATTCTGACACAATTTCAATAACATTATTTTTTACATCCTACACTAATGTTTACGAGGGAGGGCCATTAGATTCCTAAAACTGGTAACAAAAAAACTTCATTACAAAACTTACAGAAACTCCATTTAAGTTCCCTACAAAGGACTCCCCTTTAGACGCTATACACATGTCCCAGGGCTTTTCCCATTCCTGGAAACAATTTCTGTAGTCGTCTTGCATCACCCTGTCCATAGACTCCTGCTAGTTTTCTGGATTTCTTCGATGTTGTTAATTTTTCCGCCTTTCAGTCCTTAAACTTGAGAAAGAAGAAATAATCACTGGGAGCGAGATTTGGCTAGTGAGGGGAATGAGGAGCAACAACAACGTTGTTTTTGGCCAAAAATGGCTGAACTGACAACGTGGTGTGTGATGGTGCATTGTCGTGATGCAGGAACCATTTGTGTGTGCGTCACTTTCCTGGACGTTTGCACCTGACGCTTTCCTGTCGACGCCCCAGCACTGTAATACAAAAGTGCAGGTTCACAATCTGTCCACAGGGAACAAACTGTTTATGGACAGCTCTCTCAATGTCAAAAAATATAATCAACATTGTCTTCATGTTGGACTTAACCTTACGAGCTTCTTTCGGTCTTGAAGATGTTGGTGTCTTCCACTGACTAGACTACTGCTTGGTTTCGGGACCATACCCGAAAACTCAGGTCTCGTCACCCATAACGACATTTGAAGTATATTTTGGGCCATATCTCAACTGTTCTTTCAAGTACTGACATAAGTTCACGCGATATGCTTTTTGATCTTCCTTTAGAAGATGAGCGACGATTTTTGCTGGGACTTGGTGCATGTCAAAATGTTGTGTCAAAATCCGTTGGAATGAATTCAAGAAAAGCCTGTGGCCTCCATTAGTGCCGCGACGATCTTCCAAGATTGCCTTTCGAATTTTCTCGATATTTTCATCTGTTTGGAAGGTCAATGGACGGCCTGGACGTGGAGAGTCTTGGAAATGTTGCCTTTGTTAAAACGCCGTACCATTCGTAGACTTGTGTTTCTTTTTCATAATCTGCTTCTTGAAAGCTTGCTTAAGTATTGTCACTGCCTCATCCGTGGTTTTCCCGAACAAAAAATATAAACTAATGCACACTGTCTGCTCATTCAAATCTGCCATACTAGTTTGAGGACGAAAATCACATGTCAGGTGCACGAACAAATGGCATGTCAGGTATACGAGCAAATGCCATGTCAGGTGTACGAGCAAATGCCATGTCAGGTGCACAAACAAATGCCATAAGTACGGACTTGTCCCTCTCACACTCCTTGCCTAGACGTTGTCTGACTTGGAGCTCTGGCCACTCTCTCTCCCACACTGGACTTAGTCCCAGCTACTGAGGTGGAATTTTGCCAGTTTTTCCTTGTTTTTGCCTCTTTTGAGACTTAGTCTCTGGCACAGAGTGAGTTTCTCTCTCTTACTGTGCTTTGGCCTGGACTCTGTTCCTGACAGACAGCCACTGCCTGACTGTGAGAGTGTTAGTGTAGTGTGTTTGCGTGTGTTTGTGTGTGTGTGTTTTTTTTTTCTTTTTGGGCCTCCCATTAGTGTCCCTCACTGTAGTATGATGCCGAACCCTGAAGGGGTGCCATTAGGGCACTTCCATGAAGGGGGGCCATTAGGGCCTGGTTAAAGGAGGCAGTGAGGGCGGCTCTTATAGATTAGGGAAGTCCCGAAAGGGGCAGTGGCGGGGCCTCCCACGTCGCCCTTTAGAGGGCAGGGAGCATAGGTTGCCCGTCACTGTAGGGAACTAGGCCATTTTTACTGTATATTGTTTTCGGGTTTTAAGAGTGAGTGTTGGTGTACCTGTCTGGGTGTCTGTGTGAGTGACGTCTGTGTGTGTTTGTGTGTCTGTCCCTCAGGGACATGGGGAGGACGCAGATTCCCAGGCCCACGGGCCCAGCCTGTCAAACCCCTTCCCAGCAGAGGACGTCTCGCCCTGCTGCCCCGCCAGGCGCGAAGCGGGAGCGGCGTCTCTCAGACGCTAGCTCCCACTCGTCAACATCTGGCGACGCCTCTGCCTCCCCTCCTTCTAGGCTTAAGGGGACTGCTCCCCGTGCATGGCCTGTCGCCTCAGGCCCCCCTTCCACTTCGGCACGTGCAACCAAGGTTGCACATGTGCATGAGGCGATGGAGGACGATGCTTCGGCTCCTCCTCCTGTCCCCAGAGCTAAGAAACAGACCTCTGGTGCCACCTATCCAGCTGCCTCTCCCTCTGAGCGCCCGTGCGGTCAGGCACCTACCTCTGCCAAGGTGTCACCACCTACTGCCTTGGCTGCACACAATGCAGCCCATGCTGCAACAGCACCCACTACCGCTGGCTGTCCTGCTGGAGCTGCCCCTTCTGCTACGCCAGTCGACTCTCCTGACGCTGACGGTTTCATCCCTGCGACGCAGAAAACACGACGAGTGCTGCAGGGAAACGCTCACGCTTCTGCATCCAGGACTTTGGTGCCATGGCAGCATCCCTCTGCAACTCGCCCTTCAGTCTCAGTTGTGCCTCCTCCACCTCCTCGCTCGTCCTTCTCGGCCTTTCGCATTCCTCTCCAGGAGGGATATGAGACCAGCTACGATGAGGTAGCGGCGTTGGAAAAACACCTGCCAGGCCTCGTGGCCGCGAATTGCTACGGCCGAGACAACAGCTGCATGCTGATCCCCCCCGAGGAGGAGTCGCATCTTTGGCTGAAGGTGGTGGCAGAGGAGGAAGCACCATTTATAAAGCTAGTGGAGCTGTCTCAGGGAGGACAAATCATAAAGGCAACAGTAATGGGATATCCCCAGCATATGCCGGTGGATATCCTCTTACGGTACCCTCTCGTCGAGGCAGCAGAGCGCTGCCAGAATCAGAGGACATGGGAGGAAACGCTGCAGGTCTGTGTGACCCTGCACGGGCCTCTAGTGCCGTCCCTCGACCTGAGCAATTGGGGCACTTTTCATCTCCGCCCCTTCACGCCAGAACCGCTGCGCTGCTACCAGTGCCAATGCTTCGGGCATCATCATGCCACCTGCAACCGCCCCGTCATCTGTGGTATGTGCAGTGGAGCGCACGACACAGACCAATGGCTGAAACAGTTCAAGGCGAAGGAACCGATCGCTGCCAAGTGCCCCAACTGCTCAGGGAAACATCAAACCTGGCACCGCAATTGCCCTGCAAGGATTCGGCGCGTGGAACAGGGTCGGGAGAGACAGGTTGCATTCGCGCAAGAACACCAGGCCCCCAGTGCAACTCCAGCTCCCCCCGGCACTTTCATATGGGGACAACAACGCCGCCATCTTGCTCCACGCCTACCAGCCTTCAGCAATCAAGACTTTCCTCCCTTGCCCTCAGCTCTCACGGTGAGCCAGACCACCGCAGAGGTTCACTACCCTCCGCCGTCCAGCCTCCCATCGCCACCCAGCACGGTGCTCAGTCCACCACCTACGGCTTTGCCACCAAAACCCAGCTCAGTGCCCAGCCCACCCACCGCCCCTGCTCCACCTGTCATAACATTCTCACAGGAGGACATAAGAGATCTGGGATCTCAAATCGCCGTGGCTGTTGCCAAAGCAGTATCACTAAAGCTGGGGATCACCATAAAGGCGGCTGCGATCAGCTCTGCTGCCGATCGCATAATAGACGAGGCGATCTCCAGGAAGATGGAAGGCCTCGGTGCCAAGCCTGCCCCTCGCCACCATGCTCACTCTTCAAGGGGGAAACGGACTTCCCCACGCAAGCCAGCCCACTCCTTCAAGCGGTCCAAGCCCCGCAGTTCAGCCGCCCTATCTGCAGCCCCTCAACAGACTCAACCTCGCCCCCTTCAAAGAGAAGAGTCTCCACCCTCGGTGAAGACAACTATGGACATAGCCCCAACTCAGACGTCAGAGGCGGATCGTCTCTGTCTCTCTCCAGACGGCAGGACTCCTCCTCCCTTAGACTCCTTCAGTGGAACTGTCTAGGAGCATGGTACAAGCTCCCGCTTTTGCAGGAAGCGGCCGAGAGGGACCGCCCCCATGTCATCCTACTGCAGGAGACCCTGCTCCCAGACAGTTCCACATTTTGTCTCACGGGTTACACCACCCATCCCCTTCCGTACGTTCGTGGCATCACACGGAGATGTGCTGTTCTGGTTCAGGACCACATTGTGTGCACGGATTGTGAACCCCCTCCTTTCTGTGGACCTGATGTGGAGGTTCAGGGTGTGGTTCTCCATCTGGCTATGACGCCCCTGACGGTATATAATGTATACCGGAGCCAGAGGGGCACCCTGGAGTTGGGAGATCTGTTCTCCCAGGCTGCCAGGGGAGCCGTATACATAGGGGGCGACTTTAACGCCCACCACGCCTTTATCTTCACCTCTTCAGTCCAATGAAGCAGGATGGCACATCTCTTTGGTTCTGGAGGAGATGGGTGGTGTCTCCCTATTAACTGATGTGGCTGAGCCCACCCATATTGGGGGAGGTCGCCTCGATCTCTCCCTTGTGTCAGCACCACTCGCGGGCTTGGCGTCGTGGTCACTCCACCCCCATGTTGCGAGTGATCATTTTGTCCTAATTGTTGACCTGCCTCTCGCTCCCCTCCTGCCACCCCCACCTCCACCACCACGGTGGGACCTACACAGGGCGGACTGGACGGCCTTTGTCCGTGCTCTCACAACGGCCTTTGAGATATCCCCTCCTGCCTCAGACCTCGAGAGCAGAGCAGATCAGGTAGCAAATACTTTTGCACAAGCTACCTCTCTTGCTATCCCATTGCGGCAGCGCTCGATGAGGTGCTACCGAGATGGCTGGTTCTACTGTGGCAGGGTCAAGGAACTGAATCGGAGGCTCAATGCGGCATGCAAGCAGTACCGACGGCGCTGTACATCGCACCGCCGGTACCTGGTTGCTGTTACACAGCATGTGGCTTCCAAGAAGCGCCACCTTAGGGAGGAGGCGTGGATCAGATGGTGTCGTACCCTAGACTCTCACTCCACTCTCCGTGAGATGTGGAGGAGAATCAGGTCCGTCTCTGATCCACGCCCTCCTCACCCTCCCTCCCATTCTGACCCTGCCGCTGAGGCCAGCCATCTTGCTCAGCACTTCGCCGACCGCTCTGCCTCTTCTAATCTCCCGTAGTCTGTCAGAGCCCTGCAGGCGCAGCTGTTCGCCTCTCATGTTGCAGCTATCCTGGGAGCGTGTAATAGTCCTGACCCCGCTGATTGTCCAATCACCAGTGGGGGGCTTCAGAAAGCACTGCGACTTAGGGAGGACACTGCGCCAGGGCTTGACGAGCTCACATACTCTGTTTTATCACACGCTGGAGATTGTAGTAGCAAGCAACTGCTTGATCTACTTAACCTCTCGTGGTCTGAGGGGCGTCTGCCGAGGTCGTGGAAGGCAGCTGTCATCCACCCGATTCCGAAGCCTCGTGATCCTGCTGCCATGTGCCCCATCTCCCTTCTCAGCTGTGTTGCCAAGACAGCTGAGAGGGTTATGCGGGCTCATCTTGCTTGGCGGCTGGGACCATTGCACCCAAGGATTTACGCTTACCATCCTGGCAGGAGTACCACTCACTGCCTCACGTCACTCCTTGGGGAGCTGAGGGGAGGAAAGGGAATGGCCGTCTTCCTCGACCTTGAAAAGGCCTTTGAACTGGCAAACCCCACTGTTATACTTGAGGCTCTTGCAGCAAGGGGTGTAGGAGGCAGGCTCCTATCATGGATCAAGGATTTTTTTCAAGATCGTTCTGCAGGGGTCCGTTTTCAGAGGTATCTCTCAGCTTTTCATCTCCATCCCAGTGGCACCCCCCAGGGAAGCGTCTTAAGCCCTCTCCTTTTTAACATCTTAATGGAGGGGCTTTTGACCATCGATTATGGGCCAGGCATCTCTCTGCTGTGCTGCGCAGATGATTTGGCCCTGGTCTTCACACGCCGGGATTGTTTCTCACAGGCGTACTCTGCCCTCTCTAAACTCCGTGACAAATGCAATGAGCTAGGGCTGAAGATCAATCTGGAAAAAACAAAGTGTCTGCCCTTCAGCCTCCATCCCCCAGACTTTCCACTGCTGCTCGGGGGTCACCAGCTCTCCATTGTCTCTACACACCAGTACCTGGGGGTCTGGTTTGACCAGGGCCTTACCTTTGCAAGCCATGTCATATACCTGAGGGAACGTGCTTCCACCCGCCTGGCCGCTCTTCGGTACCTTTCAAAAAGGAGCTTGGGACATCCTATTCCGTCCTTCGTACTTTTTACGTTCACTCCATATGATCCCTGGTGGACTATGGAGCAATATGTATGACTGGTCTCGCCCCCACCTATCTCCAAGTCTCTGGACGTCATACAGAATGATGCTCTTCTTGTCATGCTCGGAGCTCCCCGTTGGATTCGGCTAGCGAATTTGCGCATGGAGAGTGGTCTGCCGTCACTGGCACTCAGCATTGCGCTACATGCAGCAATTATCACTCTCCAACTGGTGCAGCGCCGGCCTGATCTACCTGTCTCAACCCTCCTCAAATGACTTTTGTGCCGTCCACCTGAGGCGCTCCCTCAACGTGACTGGGCCCGAACCACAACTGCCACCATTCACAATTTGGGAGCTGCTCCAAGCTTGTGCCAGGACCCTGAGTCTCCTTTCCCTGGCTTTGACGATCCACCACCTTGGACTCCACCCCCTTTCCATATCCTTAGTCCATCAGAGACCAAACCTCGCTCTTTTATTCCTGCCATGATTCGTCAGGAAGGTCTTAATCGGGTGGCTGCTTTAGCCTCCCCGGGTTCGGCCACCTACTCTACTGACGGCTCTGTTTCCCCTGATGGCTCTGCTGGATCTGCTTTTGTCGTGGGGAATTTGGTTGAATCGTGGCGCCTCTCCCCAGGAGTGTCTGCCTTCCAGGCAGAGCTTGCAGCCATTTTGGGTGCATTGCACCACGCTCATCACCACCATTACAGACGTGTCGTTATCCATACGGACTGTCTTTCCTCCCTTCAACGGCTCCGCTCTTTCTCCCTACATGATAATGTCTTTCTCCTGACAGCAATCTACACAGTTGCAATTCTTCTTGTCTGGAGGGGAGCCACTATCATTCTTCACTGGCTCCCAGGTCATGTTGGGATTACTGGCAATGAACGAGCTGATGACGCGGCACGCGCTGCCTGCTGTCATCCGGAGATCACATTCCACCTCCGCCCCAGCCCCTCATACATTCTTGGAGCTCTAAATGCAACCATAGGCAGGCTGTCCCTGGAGGTACACCAACTTTGCATCTCGGGGGGCTCTAGCTCTGCAGATTGGCATGCCACAGCTACATCATACTCTTCCCTCCTGCCTCTCAAGGGCCTGCCTAATTATTTAGTAGTGAGACTCTGCAGATTGTGCCTGGGGTTCCCCTGCTTCAAACAAATCGCTGGTACGGAGCCTGATCCATGTCCTCATTGCTTGGCCAGGTCCGATGTGCCTCTCATACATTACCTCCTTCACTGCCCCGCTACATCTCTGCTAAGGTCTTGCCCCAATGTGGGCTGTGCCCGATCGGGTGATGAATTTATGGATGCTGCTGGCATTGTTGCCAGGGCACCTTTTAATTATTTACTTAACACGGTTAGGGACTACCCTCCACCACGATAATTTCGGAATGCAAACTATATGCGCAACTGTGACGGGCTCTTTGTTTGCCCGTGTCCCAGTTCAACTGGGACGGATATCCCGCACCCCCCCAAAAAAAAAAAAGTCCCTCTCTGCGCGATGCCAGATGACAGAATGATTCACCAGATTGCAGACAAGTGGTTCCTCCCGGGGCAACAGGATCTATTGCTTTTCCTCGTGAAACCGATCTGTTCCTTGAATCTTCGGGTCCCCCTCCTGTGTAACCTTATGGATCTGTAACATCTTTATTTTAAGTAACTCATATACATAATACATAAAATATACATACATATGTACATGGATACATAATTAGGCTATATGTACACACACACACACACACACACACACACATAACACTCCAGCAGATCCCATCTACAACCCCCTCACACTCTCTCATACACTCATATTTTCCACAAACTATAACTAGTTTGTTTTTATCTGAGGGAACTGCGCCACTCTCTCAAATTGTATTCATAGTCATAGTTACATGAAATCTGAGGAGTGGCGGTTATACAGTAGGAATGAGTCTCCTTGGTTACTAGTCAAGTTTATCCTTCAGTTTGACTACATTTTCCCATCAACTGAACTGAAAGGAGCTTGAGGGTTTTGCCAGACGAAAAGAACACGGCATTAAAATTATCCTAATCCTCCTTCATGTTTCTCAGAAGCCTGTATGTTGGGGTCCATGTTTTCTGCGTATCCAAATAAGGTAAGGAAATAAAAAATGAGTTGCAGTACAGCGTGCTTCATGTATTATCCATCCCAGCTGTCTTGTGTTGCAGGAACGGCTCCGTCAGCATTACCAGTGTCTTCCCTACATTATTTCCTACTTCCCATAACAACTTTTCACACTGTATTATGCCTGATTGTTACGTCAAGTGATTGAATGGCTGGTTGGTAATTTCACGAAAATGTCAAGTATCTGTGCTCCTCATACCAGCAAACCGAGCCGTTCCCCCAACGCAAGAGAATTGAGATGAACCACCCATTCTTACTTTTCTTTTTCTTTCGTGTTTTTCCATTTCTGTCTGGGATCGATGTGCCCAACTAATCTTCGTCATACAGCTCAATTTTGGCTTTGGTTGTTTTTTATGGGCAGGTGCCCTTCCTGACACCCACCCTCCCTTTTTATTTGGGCATGGGACTGGCGTTGGCTTAGGGCAGGCTGACTTGCCCTCCCTGTATTTTGACTGCTGCTAATGGACCTTAGTCGAAGCAGCACTGAAGCCTTCACACCTCTATATGGTAGCCCTCCACGGCCAGGCTCATCATCAACCTTTAAGAGCCATCACCACCTTTTCCGGATGGGGCTGTATCTTAAGACGGTCTCAGGGGAGGTGGGGGGTTGGGTGGTCAGGTCGACCTCCTCTGCGCCCTCCTCATCCCCACTCTTGAAAGACTACCACTATGTTTTCCAGAAGGATTTCTGACTCAAGTGAGTCCTGGGAGAGGAGGGGGATGAGGTGGCCTTGCTATCCACCTCCATGCCCTCCTCCCTATCCCCGAAAAGCCACCACCCTTTCCAGCTTGTGCTGAGTCAAGAGAGTCTCGAGAAACGTAAGGGGAGTCCTCTTAGTTTGACTGCTGCCAGAAGACACTCCTAGTATAGTTATACCTATCTAGTCAGGTCCTATAAGGTCGAAGCAGAACTCAAGCCTGCTCTCCTCTGCAAGGTAGCATTCCACGGGCAGGTGAAGTGAACCAGCCTGTATCACAGTGTATTGTATGTTTTGTGTTTTGTCAGTGGTTTGAAACGTTGTTGAGAATCCTTTGAATCAGTTCAAGGAGAGCAAGGTAGGAGAGGTTTACTGTATTTTTTTTTTTGGTTTGTGTATTTTTTACTATGAATTTCCTCAGCAACGTTGGCTGAATAGTTAGCATCGATGACTGCGAAACTGCAGACCCGTTGGCGTCAGGGTTTTTAATCGCGCAGAGAGGTGGCGCCGGTCGATCCAGATGTCCATCCACCCACTGTGGTTTGCTAAGGAAAATGAGTTTCTAGGGCAACCCCTGGGGGAGGTAAGTGTGGTAACCTGGATAATGCAGTGGCGTTGTATCCCAGGCCACAGGCTCTAAAGCCTATGTTACGGAAATGAGAGCTGTGGCTACATACCTCAAGGCATCTGCCCCCAACCTTTACCACATCCTATTTCCTCACTTATTCTCGATTAGGAAAAAGAGATCGGTATGATGAAGATTATAAACTCCTGTATTTCTGTATTTGCTGTTTCCCTGTTAACCTCATATACTTTAATGCTTTTGTATTTTTCTTTGCATATTGTACTTTTGTATTTGTATGTTGTGTATTGATAGATGTGCTTCCTGCCAGTCCCAGTAAGGTAAAGAAAGAAACATTGGCTGGGATGTGTAAGTCTCATATTTCCTGTGGTATTACTGTCTTCCATCCTCTGTGAAGGATGGCACACTGATATCCACTGTGCGTGTATGTGTGTGTGTGTGTGTGTGTGTGTGTGTGTGTGTGTGTGTGTGTGTGTGTGTTCTTACCTAATTGTTCTTATCTAATTGTATCTTTACAGGAATGAGTCAAGCTCGTACTGTCCCGTGTCTTAAACCATATTTATCGTACACATCCTTAAATTTGTGAATTGTTTTGGCACACACTATTTCATTCGGTAGTGCATTCCATTGATCAATTGCTCTGTTTGGGAAACTGAATTTCCTTACGTCTTTATCACCTCTCTTCTTATGCAGTTTTTTGCAGTGTCCTCTTGCTGATGCTTCTCCATATGTTAAGTAATCATTTATGTCTATTTTCTCCTTCCCCTATATGCACTTATATAGCATTATCATGTCACCTCTTTTCCTTCTCTCCTGTAGTGTTGGTAGATTCAGTTTATTTAGTCTTTCTTCGTAGCTTAGGTCCCTTAAGCTTGGTATCCATCTTGTAGCGGCCCTTTGAACTTTTTCAATCTTGTCTATGTGTTTTTTGAGATGAGGACTCCAGACTACTGATGCATATTCCAGGGTTGGTCTAATGAATGATGTTATTATCCTTCTTAGCATGTCGTCATTTATGTATGTGAATGCTATTCTCATATTTGCAAGCAGTGTATACATGTTCCGTACCTTCTCGCTGATGTGGTCATCCGGAGATAGTCTGTTATTGATAATCACACCTAGGTCCTTCTCTCTTTCTGATGTGTATAGGGTTTTATTTCCTAACTTATAATCCCAATCAGGTCTTTTTCCACTTTTACCAAACTTGATTACATGACACTTGTCCACATTGAATTCCATTTGCCATGTATTACTCCATTCATGAAGTTTATTTAATTCTTCTTGTAGCTCTTTACAGGAGTCTGTGTTTGTAATTCTCCTTTGTATTTTTGCATCATCTGCAAACATATTCAGATAGCTCTCATTTCCAGTGTTACTGTTTATATCATTTATATACACTAAAAACATGATTGGTGCCAGCACTGAACCCTGTGGTACTCCACTAGTCACTTCTTTCCATGATGAGTAGTTTCCTCTTAGTACTGTTCTCATTTCTCTTTTTGTGAGAAAATCTTGCATCCAACAAAACAGTTTGCCTCGAATTCCTCCTTGATGGTACAGTTTCCATAAAAGTCTTCGGTGTGGTACTGTGTCAAAAGCTTTCTTGAAATCTAAATAGATACTGTCCACCCATCCCCTCTTTCCTGTGTTGTGTTTGTTACTCTGTCATAGTAGCTCAACAGATTAGTTACACATGACATTCCTTTTCTGAAACCAAATTGTCTTTCTGTTATCATACTGTGTTCTTCTAGATGATTTACTCAAGCTTTTCTTATAAGCTTTTCTAATACCTTGCTTACAACACTGGTCAGTGATACTGGTCGGTAGTTAAGTGGATTTTGTCTCTTTCCTTTCTTGAATAAGGGGGACAATATTTGCTTTTTTCCAAATATCAGGTAGTTTACCTTGACTCAAGGATTTCTTGAAAATTAAAATTAATGGTTTACTTAACTCCTTTGCACATTCTCGTAGTACCCAACATGAAATTTCATCAGGACCACTTGCTTTTCCTCTGTCTAATTTACTTAAGTCCTCCTGTATTACTTTTTCTATTTGTATATCTGGTAGTATGCGTGGACATGCATGATCCACATAGTCCCTCTCAAATTTTTTTTCTTCTGTAAAAACTAATTGGAAATTCTTATTTAGTGCTTCACAGATATCTTTCTCTTGTGTATAAGTGATTCCCTCGTCCGTAATGGATTGTATTATATCTTTTACTTTAGTTTTGCTTCTGATATAGCTGTAAAACAGCTTTGGTTGATCACTACTTTTATTTATTATATCCTCCTCGTACTGTTTTTGGGCTTCCCTCCTTATTCTTGTATAATCGTTTCTTGCCTGTTTGTAATTATTATACGCCCTTTTACTATTGTGTCTTCTGTATCTATTCCACAACAAATCTCTTCTTTCTTTTGATTTTTTACATTCTGTATTGAACCATTTCTGTATTTTCTTATCTGCTTCTTTATGCTGTGGGATGTACTTCTGGACTCCTATTTCATAAAATTCACAGAATTTTTATATACAGCATTTAAATCTTGTTCTCTAAGCTCATTTTCCCAATCAACTTCTAAGAAATACTTCTGTAGGTCTTAATAATTTCCCTTTTTATAGTTTAGGCTCTTTTTGTAACTTTCATTGCTGTTAACTATGTCATATGCTATCTTGAAGTTGTAATTTAGTACTGCATGATCGCTTTTGCCGAGTGGAGAGTGATATATTGAACTGTCAATATCATTTTCTTGCCTAGTAAATATTAGATCTAGCACTGAAGGTACATCGAGTCCTCTTTTGCTGGTGGTTTCCCTCACATGTTGCGTTAGGAAAAACTCTTGCACGAGATCCAGGAGCTTTTGGTCCCAACAGCTTTCTTGGCTAATTATATCTAGAGTATTCCAATTTATATTTGTATTAAAATCTCCAGTTAGTATAATTCTTTCCGATTTCTCTCCCATTTTATGTAGTAATGATCTTAAACTCTGAATTGTATTCTCTGCCAGGTCCTCATATTCGTCTCTTTCCCATGTGTTTGATCTGGGTGGCATGTACAAATTGGCTACATTTACTTTCCCTTCAGATGTGTTGATCTCTACTGCAATCAGTTCTACTTGTGATGGTATATCTAGTTTTATTTCATTGACTTTTAGATTTTTCGTAGTTAATATTATAAATCCTCCTCCTTTTTTTAAATTTCTGTCTCTTCTCCATATATTGTATTCCTCTAAGTTTAGTATGTCATTGGATATCCTTGGTGTTAATTTTGTTTCAGTTAGGCATATTATTTGTGGTTCATTTTCTCTAACATAATCATTCATCTTTAGCAATTTAGATACCATTCCATCCACATTTGAGTACATCAACTTTATCATCTTGTTTATATACTTGTCATGACATGGTTTTACTATCTTCCTCCTTTTTATTCCATCCTGTTTGTGTACCACTTTCGTACCTGCAATCCTATTACTTTGTAAAAAAATTTCTTCTTCTCCTCTTCTGATCTTCCCTCATTTTTTGTTTTTGCTTCCTCCCTTTTCTCTTTCAGTAATTCCAGTTCCTCTTGTGTTAGGCATCTTTTTATCCATACATTTTTGAACTCCTCTTTTTCCATAAGAGTCTTTGCATTTTTTAGTATCTCCTTCACAGTGTTTACACTCTGGAAAGTCACCTTTAGAGGTCTTGTCCTGCTTTTCCCGTATTTCCCTAACCTTTTGTGTTCCTCTATGTCTGTGTGTGTGTGTGTGTGTGTGTGTGTGTGTTTCTTGCTCTCTAAGTCATACCTCACCCTATCTTCGGGCTGGAAAACTAGTCGGAAAGATGATGATGACGAGGATGGTCATAGAATTCAACTTTCTCTCTCTGTCTTTCGCAGAGCCTACGATCCTCAGTCTTTCATATTGAGTAAGTCCAGGCAATGTGTTAAAAAAGAAAGTCATCGAAGAAATGAAGAAGCGACTGGAAAGTAGAATGCACGTGAGTAAGGTGAAGGGAGGGAGGGAGGAAAGGAGAGAGCAATGTTCATTTGTAGGGATGAGGTGGAAAAGTATTTGAGGGAGAGTGGTATGAGCTGGAGAAAGGGCAGCCAGATGGAAGGAACCGTTTGCTATTATACGAGATAAGATATTACATCCTTATAGCTATGAGGATACCTGAAATTGCCGATAGAAAGGGAGTAAAATTTCTACTAAACTGAAGTTTCGTGAAAATTTTTTTAACTCAGTGAAAGAGACACTAAAAGAACTGAAAGAACACACCATAAGCCACACACTCCGAGAGAGAGAGAGAGAGAGAGAGAGAGAGAGAGAGATGAGGAAACGGGTACATAGAGAAAATGCCTTAGATAAGCAAGATAAAATAATGCCTGAAATAAGAAATACAAGTGTATTTTTTTCTTATGCAAAGAAGGAACAAAAGGCCAGGAGCCTGGAAGTTGTTCCCTCCAAGAAAGAAGAAAAACAGGATAACATAAAGCCAAATTCAAGATCCGTTCATTTCGAGATGCCTGGACACAAAGTGCTTGAAAAAATGCAGTTCATAGCAGTAGGAAACAGACAGAGGAAGACAGCTCCAGAGTTGACCTGTTGCATACATGGAGGACTGGGAGTAACGGTTAACTCTTGCTATAGAGAGTTGGACAGAAAAGGGATGAGAGTTTGTTGTTAGATGGGTGCTACGCGCCCACCGTAGTGATTGAGGGATGCAAGCATACAGTTCAGAAGAGCAGTGACCATTGAAGTAGCGATATAAAATAAAGATGCAACAGTGTCGCAAAGACACAGAGGTTGAAGGAAGCCAGTAAGAAGATGAGAGTTAATGAAACGGAAAGCTTTTGACTCTACCTTGTTGAGAAGAGCTGTGTGTAGGGAGCCTCCCCACACATGAAAGTTGTACCCTACACAGGGGTGAATAAAACCCATGTACAGTATAAAGTCAACAACTGCGCAGGGGTAAAGAAGGCACGGAGTCGGCATAGCACACCCAATCTCTTGGAAGCAGATTTTACGAGAGGTAATATGTTCTTTCCAAGATAAATCCCGAGAGAATGGAACCCCAAGAATGTGTAAAGATGATGTAGGCATGAGTTGTATAATAAAATTTGGAGGGTACTCCTGTGGAAGATTTTATCAGGCTGATAGATGTAATAACGGAGTTTTTGATGCAATAAAAACAAAAAATATATTTTACCCTAATCAGAGACATGAGTCAAGTCAGACATTAGGTATGCTGTATCCTCATCCCTTGTTTGTTAAGTAACTGCTGAGATGGACGCTGCGGGGAAGCGAATGGAAAAGTGAAGGGTGGAGTCATCAGCGTATGAGTGGATAGGGTTAGGTTTATAGCTGAGGAGGTCATTGATGAATAATAAGAAGAGAGTTGGTGATAGGACAGAGTCCTCACAAACACCACTATTGATAGTTCTAGGAGAAGAATGGTGGCCGTCTACAACAGCAGCTATAGAACGACCGGAAGGTTAGCTAGAGATGTAGGCACAGATAGAAGGATAGAAACCGTTAGAGAGCAGTTTGGAAACTAAAGATTTATGCCGGATTCGATCGAAAGTCTATGAGATGTCAAGTGCAATGGCAAAGCTTTCACCAAAGTACCGAAAGGAGGACGATCAGGAGTCTGATAGGTAGATGAGAAGATCGCCAGTGGTGCGTACCTGATGGAACCTTTACTGACGATCAGAAAGAAGGTTGTGATAGAAATATGCTTTATTTTTTATTTTTTGTTAAGAATAGACTGGAAAACCTTTGAAACACAGGATCTTAAAGCAATTCGGCAAGAGTTAGAAGGATAGGAATGGTCACCCTTCTTTGGAACTGGCCGCATGAAACCAAACTTCCCACAAGAATTAAAGGTGCAAGTTGATAGACAAAGACGAAAGAGTTTACTTAGGCACGGTATAAGCACAGAAGCACAGTTCTTGAGGAGAACAGGAGTGACCTCATCAGATCGATATGCCTTATTGGTATTGAGGCCAGTGATGGCAGAAAATACATTAACTGAAGACAATTTACTGTCAGCCATGAGGAAGTCAGAAGGGGGAAGTGATGGAGGAACAGCACCGGAATTGTCTAAGGTGGAATATGAGGAGAAAGTCTAAATGAAGAGTTCTGCTTTATCAGTAGAAGAAATAGCTATAGAGCCATCAGGGTGGAAAAGAGGAGGGAAGGAAGAAGAGGTAAAGTTGTTAGAGTGGTTTTTGGCAAGTGCCAAAGTTAGAAGGAGTGGGAAGAATACGAACTGGAGAGTTCAGAGCATTTGGTACGAATGAAATTATTTTTAGCAACACGAAGAACAGACTTGGCACAATTTCAGGTAGAAAAATAAAAGAAATGAGATACAGGAGTGGGTTGGCTCTGGTACCTTTTGTAGATCTTCTCTCTGTTGTGGAGAGCATTAGAACAAGCGTGATTAAACCAAGATTTTTTTTTTCTCATTAATCAAAGGACATGAGAAACGACTGTATACTTCCATGACCCAGAGAATAACCTCTCTAATGTGCAAGGCACACTCAGATGGCTCTCGGCCATGGAAATATTAATAATTCCAGGGAATATCAAAGAAGTACTGCCTGAGGGCCTCCCAATCAGCAGCTCCAAATTGCCACATCCGATGCCTCTTTGGAAGGTCCACGGGCCGTACTGGAGTGATAAGACGAGTTAAGATGATAAGGCTGTGATCAGAGGAGCTCAACGGAGAGGAAAGATTAACAGCGTAAGCAGATGGATTAGTTGTGAGGAAGAGGTCAATATGTTGGAACTCTCTTCAAGGCGGTCAGGGATACGAGTAGGATGCTGTACAAGCTACACTAGGTCATTAAGGATGGAAAAGATGAAAACTTGTGTAGCATGTGGATGTACAAAAAAAAAAAAAAAAAAAAAAAGGTCTATTATTCAGTCCATTACTGCCCATTGATGAGCATAGAGGCACGATGCTAGGCTACTCAGTGGAAACATTTACGGTGATGGTGACCAGTTACTCATCCTTGAATGGCATTATGCGACCAGCAACCCCAACCATGACTCAGATACAAACCTTTATTGGACATCCTAAACTACTAGACATCCAGGTATCCATTTGCTCATATAGTTACCATCCAGCATTTCCAGCGTTATTCCGGGCTACAAGAAATCTTTTGGTCTGTCATTCAATGTAGTCATTTAAAGTCAATGCTCCGTCAAGTGAATAAAAGCTGGGCACCTTTACCCACGACTAATATAAATTACATACATAAGTAAAATAGGGAACCAAAAAAATTGCCAGACATGAAAAGACACAAAGATAAACAAACCCAATAACGAAAAGTCCAGCTCAGCAATCATTCTGACACCCTCCAGTCTCTCTCTCTCTCTCTCTCTCTCTCTCTCTCTCTCTCACTACAACTCTTTACTTTCTAATCATGCCAAATTATCTTGTTTCATTAAAAAAAAATTATGAAATCACTTTTTGGAAATAGAAAGGAGAGAGAGAGAGAGAGAGAGAGAGAGAGAGAAAGAGAGAGAGAAGTAGGGTAGGAAAGGCGGAAGGAAGATGTGATCTGAAGAAGATGGTTGGTGGAGGAAAGATAAAGGGACGGAGGGGGGAGAGAAATATACACGAGAAGAATCCCTAAAAGGATAAATATAAACAGATTTCCAAAGAAAATATAAATATTCATATTATCCCTCCCCAGAATAATGAAAAGCAAAAAGTATCAAATGGAGCTTATGGTGCGGCTGTTAAAATTTGAGAGAGAGAGAGAGAGAGAGAGAGAGAGAGAGAGAGAGAGAGAGAGTCAAACAGACAGAGATTCTTATAAACCAATGGAAAGTGAGACATTCAGAAAAAGATACAGAACAAGGAAGAAGGCGAAGAGGAGGAGGAGGAGGAAGAGGAGAGAAAGAAGATGAAGACAAAGACGAAGAAGAAGAAGAAGGAGAAGAAGAAGAAGTAGAAGTTGAAAAAGAAGACGATGATGATGATGATGATGATGAACAACGAGAACAGTAAGAAGATCAAGAACCAAAACACGAAGAGATGGAGATAAAGGAAGAGGAAGAAGAAGATTGAGCAGAAGGGAGAAAGAGGATTTGGAGAAGTACGAGGAAAAGGAGGATGATAAGAAGGCTAAGAAAGGGACAGGGAAAGTAGGAGAGGAGGAGGGAAGAAGAGGGCAGTAAGAGGAGGTAAGCACGGAGGAATAAGAGGAGGAAAACAGACGTGGAAGAAAGAGGAATAGGTAAGGAGCAAGAGAAGGAAGACAAGGAAGAGCAGAGGTAGGAGAGAGGAGAGTACATGGAGAGAAGGTAGAATGGGAGTAGAAAATAGATGATGGATGGAGGATAAGAAGAAAAAATGAAAGAAAAAGAAAAAACTCATTGAGAAAAAGAAGAGCAGGAAGATTAGGAAGAAAAAAACAAAATAGAGGAGTAAAGTAAGTCGAAGAGGAAGAGGAGGAAGAAAGGAAGATTAAAGATGGAGGGAGAGAAGGTGGAAGAGGTGACAGGAGAGACGATGACTAAGGTGGCAAGGAAGGAAAGAAGGAAGTGGAGAAGGAAGAGGAGGAGAAGGAGCAAAAAGATAAAGAGACAGGGAGGAATTGAAGAGGTGGATTTGCAGTATTATTAGGCCTGAATATTCCAACCATTTGTATGTTGAGAGAGAGAGAGAGAGAGAGAGAGAGAGAGATGATGCACATGGATAGAGAGAATACCCTAATTAAGCAGGATAAAACGATGTGTGAAAGAAGAGGTACAGATGTAGATAGATAAATAAATATATATATAAATTCCATTTGTCAGTTATTCCATTACTGCCTCGTCAAGAGCGTAGAGGCCCTGGACTAGGGTACTCACTGCAGACAAAGGCGGAAGTGACCAGTTACTCATCCTTGAACGGCATTAGGTGAGCAATAAGTCCATCCAAGCCTTAGGTATAATCCCTTTATGAGACATAACCGTTTCAAGCGCCGTAACACACAAGACATCCACGCATCTACTTGGTTTTAGGGTCACCACAGGGCTCAGTGGAGGCTTCCTGGGCTAAAAGGAATCATTTGGTTTGTCATTCAGTGTACAGTCGTGTAAAGAAAACATTACATCAAGCGATGGTATGCTGGCCGCCCTAATCCATGACTAAGATAATTACACACATAAGTAAAATAGATACACATGAAAATAGTCAGATATATGAAAAGACCCACGTAGGCAGACAGACTGACAGACACAGTAACTACTAATCCAGTAACTCTCTCTCTCTCTCTCTCTCTCTCTCTCTCTCTCTCTCTCTATTTCTCCAGAATTATAAAATATTTGAAAAATCTCGACTGCGCAAAACCGGCGGGGGAATTTCAATAAACATTAAAAACCAAATAAATGCAGTACAGATCAGTAAATTGGATGTTAAAACATACGATTCTTTGTATATCGACATTTTTACAGAGTAATGAACCCATTCTTCTGGGTGTAATATACACACGGCTTAAGTCAGAGAAGGAAAATAATATAATACTGTACAGCGAAATAAAACCAGTAATGAAAAACAAACGCTGCTTTAATCTGGGAGACTTTAATAATCTGAATATTGACTGGAAAAATTCCCATGGAGATAAAGAAGGGAACACATTGCTAGAACTAACAGACGATGCCTTTTTAAGTCAGGCAGCGCGTACCCCGACGCGAGGTAACTAAATTCTCTCTTTGCCCTTCCAGCAGACAGGGATCCCATAAATTTATGTGATGTTGGTGAAAATTTTAGCAACAGTGATCATATCTTTAGATTTAAAGATAACATCAATTGTACGAGGTCTGTTCAGGAAGCATCCGACTTTAGACCCTAAAAATATAAATAGCTAACCTGCTGAGCTAGGTCACTATTTCAAAGTAGGCTCACTTCTAACATGACACACGTAGCCCAGCGTTCTTTCCACTGCCTGAAACATTGTACACAGTAGGTTTACGATATCTCCTACAGGTGCTGCATTGCATTCATCATTATCTCTTCTCCCAGATCAGGAACTCTTCAGCGGAGTTTAAGGCTTGGTGAATAAACTACAGTACATTCACACTGAGCCATATCTTGTGAGCAAGGAGCCTGCTGGACCTGTGGGATGTTGTGCTTAGCCAAAAATTCCTGAATTAGTTGGGAAGAATGGGCAGGGGCGTTGTCATGGTGCAGCTTCCAACTTGCTGCTTTCCAAAAGTTTGGTCTCTTCCGTCGAACTGCGTCACAAAGACGACGGATAACGTCGAGGTACTAATGTTTATTCACAGTTTGACCTTCTGGTGCGTATTCGTGATACACAACACCCCGGTAGCCGGGGTAACTTTTTTTTTTTTTTTTTTTTTTTTTCCGAGGCGACTCTACATGCTTCCGTTGCGACGACTGTGCTTTGGTTTATGGGTTGTACTGACACACCCGAGTCTCTTATCCAATGATAACAGTCTTCAGAAAGTCTGGATCGCGATTTGCACACTCCAACGTCTTGAGCAACGTTCATCCGAGAGGAGAGATCATGACGAATGCGATGACTCAGAGGAAACTTAATACAAGTATTTAAAATTCATAAAACAAAATTGATGTTCATATGATGATTTTTTCGAAATACAGAGTGATACTGTGACAAGAAATAATGAGATAAGACTCAAAAGTAAGCTATGCAACAATGAAATAGGGAAGAACTACTTTAATATTCGCGCAGTGAGCAAATGAAATAAGTTACGAGCAGGAGTAGTTAGTGCAAAAAATATTGATACGTTTAAATTTCGGATAGAAAAATAATTTAAGTATATAAGCTATAAATAACCTAGTGTTGTTTATTACCAGGTTGAAGTGATGTTGGCGACTGGAAGACATTTTCTTTAAATAGAAGAACATTTGGTAATTGTGCGAATAATTACGTTTACTTTAGAGATCTGTAGCCTTGATACTATATAGTGCATTGTAGTTCCTCTTCTACCTCTCCTAGGAAATATCCATGCTTATTCTTTCTAACGAGCGTGGAGATCTATTTAATCATTTTCCTGTCTTTAACCAGATGGTGTCGTGGAATGGGGAGAGCTTTCCTCTTTCCTATCCTTTTCTTGCAGATAACCTAGTCATTGGCCACCAGGCCTCCTGTTACCTGTGCTCCCTATGTACTCTCTCTCTCTCTCTCTGACACACAGACACACAGACAAACACAGACACACAGACAAACACAGACACACACACACACACACACACACACACACACACACACACACACACACACACACACACACACACACACACACACACACACACACACACACACACACACACAAAATCCATCAAGTCACGTTTAACTAATATCCCATCATTAGTGCTCACACTGACGGTAATCGCTGTTAATCGCCTCGTTCACTTCACTGACAATGGGGGTCACGGCTCCATATATGGCTGTATTATCCCCTATTAATTTTTAACAAATTTTGGTGATTCAGTTTGTTACTGGTATGGTTTATGGTGTGGAGTTCAGTAATATCTCTTTCTCAGATCCGGCCTCCCTTCATCTGTGTGTGTGTGTGTGTGTGTGTGTGTGTGTGTGTGTGTGTGTGTGTGTGTGTGTGTGTGTGTGTCTATGTCTGTGTCTGTGTGTCTGTGTGTGTGTCTGTGGGTCTGTGTAATAGTCTTTCAGTACAGCTTTCTACTTTCTGATCATAGCAAATCATCATGTTTTATTCAGGTTTTTAAATGGGAATAAAGATTTAGGGGACAGAGAGAGAGAGAGAGAGAGAGAGAGAGAATGTAAGCGCTGTGTTGAAGTTTACCAGTGAAAACCGTAGCACCAGTCAAGCAGTGCAGTACTCCCAAGGTGGATGGAAAGCTGATGACAGGGTGAGCTGGAGCTCCCGTTTCATCAGCCCTTGGGACTAGTTCCTGACTATGTTCCTTTGCTGAACTTTTTCTTTGTTTCAGTAACACAGAGAGTAGACCAGCATGCTCTCCAATACAAGTTTCTCTAACTGTCAACACAAATCTACTTGCACAGGACACACTACACTTCCTTTTCAAAATTCAAAAAAAAAAAAAAAGGCACACAACAACCAGGCCCCTGAGTCCCCAGGGAAGGGGGGGGGGGACCATGGCCCTCATCCGCCCCTTTCGCGGTGACGACTCAATGAGATGCCTGGAACCACTGTCTGACTCACTTCTTCATTCCTGCAACATTCGCGGCCTCTCCTCTAACTTTCTCTCTGCCGAGCACGACCTCTTCCCCTGCAAATCTCACCTTCAATTCCTGACAGAGACTCAGCTGTCTGAGGCAACTGACAGCAAACCCTTTTCTATTTCCTCCTACTTTCTCCTTACTCATTTCAAAGCCAAAGGTGGCTGTTGTGTATTTGTACGCTACGACTTCTCTTGCTCTCGTGTTCCTGAACTTGACTCTTCTGAATTCTCTACTCTCTGGCTTCGGCTTTCCCGTCATTCTCTGACTAAATATATCTGCGCTGTTTACTTATCCCCTATTTCTACTGACTATCAAAAATTCTTCGACTATCTTACTTCTACGATGGAACACATCCTATCCATTTCTCCTTTCTTTGAAATCTCCGTTCTAAGAGATTTCAATGTTCATCACCACCTTTGCCTCTCTTCTCCTTTCACTGATCCACCTGGTGAACTAGCCTGCATCTTTTCTATCCTTAATGACCTAGAGCAGCTTGTACAATACCCTACCCGTATCCCTGACCACCATGCAGAAAGCTCCAACATACCTGACCACTTCCATGCAATTAATCCCTTCTGCTTACACTGTTAATCTTTCTTCTCTGTCGGGCTCCTCCGATCACAACCTATTACCTTAACCTGTCCTATCGCTCCGGTACGGCCTGTGGACCCACCAAAGAAACGTCGACTGTGGCACTTTGGAACTGCAGACTGGGAGGCCCTCAGGCAGTACTTCTTTGATATTCCCTGGAATGATTAAAGTGGGGGGAAAATTATAATAATAATAATGATGATGATAATCATGATCATGATTATGATTATGATGATGAGGGTGATAATGATGAAGGAACATGATGGTGATGTTGGTAATGATGAAGATGATGATGATAATAATGATCAAGGTGACAGTGATGAAGATGAAACCAGAATATGATGATGATGATGATGATGATGACGATGACGATGACGATGATTAAAGGATATAAAACAGGAAAAATGAATCCTAAGAGAGAGAGAGAGAGAGACAGGAAATAAGAGCCCAGTGACATGAACCACAGTCTCTACAGTTGAATCGTACCCAAAAATTTCGACTTGTACAACTAAAAAAAAGAAACAGTGCTTATTATCTTACCTGAAAAGAGTAAATGATCCAATTAATTACCCTGAAGACAACTAAAGATATATGTTAGTTGTTTGGCATTGAAATTTTGTGTTATATTATTTTTGATTAAATAGATGAAGGTAGACGTTTGGGGTGAAAAGTGAGCAGGTGGTACCCTTCACTCACACACACACACACACACACTCCTTGTCTCCGTCTGTCTGTCTGTCTATCTGTCTCTGTCTGTCTGTCTGTCTATCTCTCTCTCTCTCTCTCTCTCTCTCTAGCTAGTCCTCTAGCTAGTCCTCTGAACTTCTCCATCCTATGTTAAAAATCCAATTTAACCTTTTGAGCGACGCCTTCACGTGGTGGCACTGATATAACTGGGCAGTGGAGCTGCCTGGTTATACACACGTTCCACAACTCCCTCCCTATCCCCCGAAAGGACGATGGTGGACTGCATGAGGAGGACATCTTGAGCCTGCAGTCCACTGGGTTCACGTTTATATGAGCCTGGGGTTACTACTACTACTACTACTACTACTGCCACTACTACTACTACTACTACTTCTACCACCACCACTACTATTACTACTACTACCACTACTACTAGTCTTTTTACTCTAACTTGCTCCAGAATTTCGTCCTTTTGTAGCTTATTTCACGTAGCTCAGTGACAGCATAGGACATTACTGTGTTTCTACATCCTTTCCACAGCACTTCTTCGTGACTAGCATCATATTCTAGTGTTAATCTATTGTTACCACTCTGTTTTTAAGATTAAGAGATGACATTCTGTAGGCCAGATTATAGCGGTAGTGGTAGTAGTAACCCCAGGCTCATGTGAACGTGAACCCAGTGGACTGCAGGCTGAAGTTACCCTCCTCCTGCAGTCCACCATCCTCCTTTCTGGGGATAGGGAGGGACCTGAGGGACGTTTGTATAACCAGGCAGCTCCACCTGCCAGTTATATCAGTGCCACCACGTGAAGGCGCCCCTCTCCAGTTAAAACAAAAGGAGTATAACATTAAAAACAGGGCATTGTGTTAAATATATTAGTGAGGAAGGAAGAACAGGCTTGGAATATATATATGGAGGGATGGAGTGGAGAGGTATATGAGAGAGGGCTGTGTGAGCTGGGAGCAGGGCAGTGAAATGGCGGGGGACAGGGCGACATGGAGGCCATCTGCTTGTGGCCACCCCTTAGGGGATTAAGGCGTCTGGCAATAGATAGATAGATTTGTGTGGTAAAGGGGAACTTCATAGTGTGTGTGTGTGTGTGTGTGTGTGTGTGTGTGTGTGTGTGTGTGTGTGTGTGTGTGTGTGTGTGTGTGTGTGTGTGTGTGTGTGTGTGTGTGTATTAGCAAAACAAAAAACTTCACCCCTTTATTTCCACTTTCAATTTCAACTTTACCAACGATTCTGGTGATCACAGAAATCATTAACATCCTCTATTAACTCAATCATCAACTCTAGTGTTTTATAGTTTAATGTAGGATCACCAGCAGACTGTCTCAAGATAGGGAGAAGTCTAGAAGAATTTGTCAAGTAAGTTATAGAGGCCTGGGAGAGCTAAAAGTTTGGACAAATGTGGGTTAATATTTTCGTGTCTCTCTGTGGTTTCCTTTCTTGGTTACTTCCACTTCAATTATGGGAGAGGAATATAGAGTTTGAGTGATGATGAGGGGGTGTTAATGATGATGATGATGGGGAGGGGGAGGAAGAGGAGACAACATGGAGGAGGAGGGGGGAAGGAGGAGGAGGAAGAAGGGGAGGAATATGAAGATGAAATTTAGATGATGATGATGATCATGATAATGATGATTATGAGGAGGAGGAGGAGGAGGAGAACAAGAAGAAGAGGAAGAAGAAGAAGAAGAAGAAGAGGAGGATTATGAAGATGAAAAGTAGTTGATGATGATGATGAGGAGGAGGAGGGGGAGGAGGAGGAAGAAGAAGAAGAAGAGGAGGAGGAGAAGAAGGAGGAGGAGGAAGGAGAAGAGGAGAACGAAAGGGAAGAAGAGGAGGAGGAATATGAAGAAAATTAAATTATGATGATAATGATGAAGATAATAATGATTCTTTTCCAAATAACCCTCGAAGGTGAAGAAGACACAGAATAAGTGCACACATTTTTATTGCATTTTTCCATAAATTATAATATACAAACAATTATTGCAAAAGGAAAAAGATCCATCAAAGACTTATGGCACAAAATATAAATCTGCATATGAGGCTAAAAATATTCTAAAATGTAATGCTTAAGCCGCGTGGGCAATATTATACATGTAGTAGTAGTAGTAGTAGTAGTAGTAGTAGTAGTAGTAGTAGTAGTAGTAGCAGTAGTAGTAGTAGTAGTAGTAGTGGTAGTAGTAGTAACCCTAGCTCATATAAATGTGAACCCAGTGGATTGCAGGCTGAAATTTCTCCTCTCCTGCAGTCCACCGTCCAATTTTCTGGTGGATGGGGAGGGAGCTGAGGGGCTTTTGTATAACCAGGCAGCTCCACCGCCCAGCTATATCAGTGCCACCCCATGAAGGCGTCCCGCCCCAGCACCTGTCGTATAACATATAGATTCTAGCGTTAGATTAGCCTTTCAGTACGACAACATCTTTATATATTACTCTTTGCTACTTCCAGAAACTTTTTTTCACTGAGAGAGACTGGAGGAGGTCAGAGAGATGCTTCAGAGAGACGTTTCGAGCGGGTGGGGTTCAAAGAGACTCTTCAGAGAGACGTTTCGAGCTGGTGGGGTTCAAATAGATGCTTCAGAGAGATATTTCGAACTTTTGAGGTTTAGATTTCGAATTTAGGATAGACATTTGAACTAAAGTAGACCAGAGAGATGTCTGAGAAAGACTTTTTTGGAATTTTGAGGTTCAGATATCGAATTTCGTGAGGGTGTTCGAACTGGGTGGGGTCGGATGTAAGCTTATCAAATTCCTTCTACAAGAGAGAGATTTCTTGGATTGGGTAAGCCTTCTTGAGGTAGCAAAGTGAATTACAGCAAGACATGATCGTAGAATAAGGCCATCACTCTTCACCAATCCATATATTTCTCCATACACTTTGAAGATAACTAGCGCCTAGGGTCACTGAAAGGTGTGGGAAAATACTGAGAGGGAAGAGAGCATGGAGGATACACTACAACAGGTCATCTTTCACTCATACTATCAGTCTTCCTCAGTGTCTAGGCAGGAGCTATCTCTGTTATATTTCGAAGTATGTCGCCTATTACTTACAAACAACAAAATATTAAGCAGGAAATATGTTGCTCATTTCAGGCAAGAGTTTAAATAGACAACACTGATTTAGGGATTAAGTTGAAAATATATACAATTATCCCTTTGACCAAATGCATATAGAATAAAAAAAATGAGAAATGGGAATAGGCTGACATCTGACGAGAAAATTTTGAATATATTATTAGACAAAAACAAAAATCTCCTGAATGGTGAGTATTTATATTATATAACCCTTTTCCTTAACAAATTTTGGCCCCCAATTTTTAAGGCATCAAAATAGACCATCTCAAGACAAAATTTTAAGTGTATTGCTTAGATCTGAACTAGAAATTTTAAGCAGTCAAAGGAATATCTTTTTAGGGCATAAATTTAAGGAGCTCTTTAGGTAAATTACTCAATCGTGAAGTAGGCTACCATTATGAATATAATTTTTTTTTTAAAGGAGTTAAACGTGTTCTAATATTAATGAGAGAACAGACAGCCAAATAAATAAATAAATAAATGATGTTAAGGCAGAATATTGAATAATATCCGTGAGTTTGATAGTAAAAAAAAAAGGAGGAAAAAAAATGAGTACTGTATTAAAATCAGAATAAAACTATCAGATTGCAAATTTTGAAAGAATACAGGCTATAAGTAAAAACTGTATATATAAATTTAAAAAACATATTCAAACCAAATTAAAATATATTACGTAAATTAGGCCTGAAATAATTATATTTATGGGGAAAAACCGTCTACTCTATATATCCTGGTGGTTTGAGCTAGGGAGACGTGTAGGACTTTCCTCTTGCTCTCCAGACGATTTTATGCAGCTGGGGAGAGAGAGGTGGAGCTGGGGGATTAGATAAAGCCTTCCTCAACCCCCTCGAATACACCAAGTCCATCCAAACCTGAATAAAATAGTCTGATGGCAGCTGGAAGTGAACTTCGAAAAAATATTCCTACTGATGGAGTAAGTAGAAAAACAGTTTTTCGCCCCTGAAGGCATCTGAAGTAAAAAAACCAAAAAATCGTCTTCCCACTGAGAGGTTCATAGAGACGATTTTCCTCTTTACAGCGCTGTAAAAAAGCATCTGAAGTCAGCCCAGATGGCAGTGAAAGGCTAAGGGTTTTATTCTTGCTGTTCAGACGGTTTTCTTCAGGTCTGAAGGGGGGTTCAATCAAGGGCAGTATTCTCGGTTAAGGAAGCTCCTAACACCTTTTCCTAAGCGACTTATTTTGTGTATTATATCTTACTGCTCCTATCCCGTGGTCCATAAACCCTTCCAATATCGCCATACTCTGCATGGATAACGTAAGCTAAAGGATAATACCCAGCCATATCCAAAAAAAAATGGAATCACTAAGGAAGAGGGGGGTTAGGAAGCTTCCTTATGAGTCCAAGGTTCGTATTCTCGGCAGTTACACTGACAGCTTAACACCTCTTCCTCACAGGAATTTATTTTTAGAATTACTTAAGTAACAGGAAAGCAAGGTGCTAATCAGCAAAATAAATCGCATAGTAACAGGTGTTAGGGAGTACCTTACTGCCGACCGGGAAGGCAGCCCAAGCACTCCCTTAACCCCTTCAGCCCGAGAATAACCGTCTGAAAATCGCATAAATGTGAAGAAATCCAACACAAGTGAAATTAATTAGTATCTTACCTGACTAGTGTGTACAACTGGCACCTACCTGTAAATAATTATATATATTTTATTGACATTATTTATAAAGAAATTTATATATACATCTATGAGGGCAATAATTTATATAGATTGTACTATTAAAAGCTGGGAGTTTGGTATAGCCCGTTAGTTATTACCGTTACCGTTACCGTTGATTGCACCGTTACCGTTGATTGCACCGTTACCGTTGATTGCACTGTTACCGTTGATTGCACCGTTACCGTTGATTGCACCGTTACCGTTGATTGCACCGTTACCGTTGATTGCACTGTTACCGTTGATTGCTCTGTTGCCGTTGATTACTCGATTACCGTTACCGTTTGCGTAGCCATTACCGTTTATTACTCCGTTACCGCTGATTGCACCGTTGCCATTTGTATACCCATTTGTGTAGCCGTTGCCAATGACTGCGCCATAACCGTTGATTGCCCCGTTACCGTTGATTGCACCATTACCGTTGCCGTTGGTGTAGCCGTTTCCGTTGCCATTACCGTTGATTAGGCCGTTTCCGTTGACATTGTTGCTGTTGATTACTCCGTTACCTCTGCGACGCCCGTTACTGTAACCATTACCGTTGATACCGTTACCATTCACACCATTACCATAGCCATTTCCGTTGACACCGTTACCATTGATACTGTTACCGTTGATCCCGTTACCATTAATACCGTTGATACCGTTACCATTTACACCATTACCAAAAACATTACCGTTGATACCGTTACCATTCACACCATTTCCATAACCGTTACCATTGATACCGTTACCATAGATGCCGATACCGTTGACACCGTTACCGTTGATACCGTTACCGTTGACACCGTTGCCGCTGACGAGTCCAATATTGGCGTTGAGACCATAGAAACTGGGAGCGGTGGCACAGTCGAAGTTGTACCACCAGTCACACACAAAGTACTGTTGGTTGAAAACAGTACCGTTGGGACAAAGAAAGGAATCCATACGTCCATCAGCTTGGCAGATGTGGAAGACCTGTGGAGATAGTAGTAGTAGTAGTAGTAGTAGTAGTAGTGGTGGTGGTGGTGGTGGTGTGGTGGTAGTAGTAATAGTGTGGAAAACCTGTGGAAATAGTGTAGTAGTAGTATTAGTAGTAGTAATGTGTAAGGCCTGTGAAAATACTGTAGTAGTAGTAGTGGTAGTAGTAGTAGTAGTAGTGTGGAAGACCTGTGGAAATATTGTAGTAGTAGTAGTAGCTACGGTTGTGATGGTGGTGGTGGTGGTGGTGGCAATAGTAGTAGTAGTAGTAGTAGTAGTAGTAGAAATATAAACGTACTAGTAGTAGTAGTAATGGTAGGAGGAAGAGGAGAAGGAGGAGAAGAGGGGGGAGGAGGAGATAAAGAAGAACAAGAACAAGAAATAGGCCTAGTAGTAACAGCAGAATTAGAGGCAGTAGTAGTAGTATAGAAGAAGATGAAGAAGAAGAAAGAGGAAGAGGAGGAGGAAGAAGAGAAGAAGAAAGAGGAGAAGTAGTAATAGTGGCAGAATGGAAGTGGTAGTGGAAGAAGAAAAAGAAGTATTAGTAGTAGCAGAAATCGGTAAGGAAGAAGCCCCAGTCATCACCTTCGGCATACCGGAAGATGGCATTAAAAGGTAATAAGGTAGGTCAGGGAGATCGACCGTACTGTTTAGAAATCAAGGTTGAAGATGCAAGAGATATATACGTGTCATGACTGCGAACTCTCTGCCTGATTTTAAAGTTAATGTAATTCGTGGATGAGAGGCAGATTTCACCAAAGGGAGGCTGATTTATGGCCAAAGTGAGAGAGAGGGGCATGTTTTTCAGTACTCTAGCTCATTTCTTTCAATTTTCAATGCCCAAGGACTGAAGGCTATATTGCAAAGCTTTTTATCTTGTGATGTACTTGTAGATTTCACCAGAAAGAGCATTGTCTGGTCAAAGTGAGGGAGAATGGAATGTCTTTAAGTAAGCTAGCTCACTTCCTTCACATTCCAATGCACAAGGACTTCAGAATGTATTGGACAGTAGTATTGGTGTAATGTTTGGGGTCATTTTGAACTCAGACGGAACTGGACATGAGGCAGTTTTTGGTGTCTTCATCTCCTCAAAATCTGTCCTTTGAGAGGCAAAGATGCTAATAACTCATAAGAAGCAGATTTCCATTTGAAAGCAAGCTCCTCTAACCACAACGTATAGGAGTGAAACCTGCTAATTTTTACCCCAATGATGAGGAGCAAACGTCCTACATCACAGATTGTTATTAAAATTTGTTGATATTTTTACTTTCCTTCTCGTGATAACTTATTATAGCCTAGCCTACCCTGGGTGTAATATCAGCTTGGTATTCATGGACCTGTGTATTGGGGTAGCTAACCCCATGGTGTACTAGAAGGAACTGGCTAAATATACACACCCTAGACAATAAGCATAATAGTGTGCCCTCATGCTACACCCAGATTGCAGGGGATTGTTGGTGTAGGAAAATTGGAAATAGTGTCCCGGGAGAGGTGTATCGGCGCTCCTATACCCAGTGTAGTGAAAAGCCTAGCTAAGTACCATGAAGAACTCCCATAAGTATATAGTACCATGAATAAGTGCATAATGAGTATCGTGAAGGGGTCTAGCCTAAGATACTACCATGAAAAAGCCTTAGTACCGTGAAGGAATGCACAGATGGATCGCATGAAGGGACTAACATCAATAACTACCATGGAGACCTCCCATGATATAGTACCATGAAGGAGTGTAAAAAGGAATGAGACAGTATATACAATGGTAAAAGCTGCATTCATCCTTACATGACAGACATGGTTGCAGTGTCTGGGAAGGTGAAATGTAAGTGAAGTAAAGGACTGAGTAACTATTATAGTGGATGCGAGGGGTACGTACTGTGACAGATTTCGTTCCCCATCTTCCTCAGCTATTTATTTAGCCTCTTGTTGCTATCTGAGCCTTCATGGGCATCAATAGTAGATCTTAAAACCTCCATTAGTAATGTATGAGGGAAGAATTCTTAATGAAGCATGACATGAAGCCTGAAGTAGGATGTGAAGGTAGGAGTAGAGTACTGTGTGTTGGAGCAGGTGAACCCGGTGGACTGCAGGACTGTACTATGATACACTTGAAGACTTACACAGTAGATACAGTGCCAGGACATAATATCTCACGAGTATTTTTCACCTGACATCCGGCATCGTATGGTATAATTACTGATAAAGGCGTGCTGCAGTGAAAAGACTTAACTGTCATGAAGACCTAAGAGTGTTGATACAGTGCCAGGACTTACACAGTAGATACGGTGCCATCCAGTTTCCAGGGCGGCGTCAACATAACTCCCGGGTACCTGTGTGTTGGAGCAGAGTAAACCCGGTAGACTGCCAGGACTGTACTATGACACCTGAAGAGGACTTACACAGTAGATACGGTGCCACAAAACAGTAAATCACCGTAACTTCTCACCTGACATCCAGCTTCCGGGGTGGCGTCGGCATAATATCCGGGCACCTGTGTGTTAGCGCAGGTGAAGCCGGTCAGCGGGACGGAGGCGAGGATGGGGATAGTCCACGCCTGCAACGCCGCCACGCCCCGATGGCAGAGCTCAACGCGGTGATGGGCAAGTCCACGAAGCCGTTGATCCCATTACCGTTGATGCCGTTGATTCCGTTGATACCGTTACCATTGAAAGTACCATTGATCCTGTTGATGCTGTTACCTTTGTGACCGTTTGTGAAGCCATTACCGATGCTTGTTCTACCGTTACCGTTGATGGCACCGTTTCCGTTAGCGTACCAATTACCGTTGATGGCACCGTTTCCCGTTAGTGTACCCATTACCGTTGATTGCTCCATTGCCATTGATGACACCACGTTGCCATTACCGTTGACAGCTCTGTTGCCGTCAGAGTAACCATTACCATACACAGCTCCATTACCGTTGATTGCACCGTTACCATTGATTGCTCCATTGCCATTACCGTTGATAACTCCGTTACCGTTGGTGTAGCCATTACCTTTACCGTTGATGAGTCCGTTACCGTTGGATTGCTCCATTACCGTTGATTGCTCCGTTACCGTTGACTGCACCATTACCGTTGATTACTCCGTTTCCGTTACCAATACCGTAAAAAATAACCGTTACCGTTACCGTTGATTGCCCCGTTACCGTTGATTGCCCCGTTACCGTTGATTGCTCCCGTTACCGTTGATTACACCATTGCCGTTCATGTTCAAGTATAGCCGTTACCACTGATTACTCCGTTACCGTTAACTGCACCATTACCGTTGATTACTCCGTTTCCGTTACCAATACCGTAAAAATAACCGTTACCGTTACCGTTGATTTGCTCCATTACCATTGATGTGCTCCGTTTCCGTTACCAATGCTGCTAGAATTAAGCCGTTACACGTTAATTACTCCATTACCGTTGCCGTTGATTATACCGTTTCCGTTGCCGTTAAGTATATGGCCAAATTACCGTTGATTACACCGTTACCGTTGCCGTTAGTATAGCCGTTACCGTTGATTACACCGTTACCGTTGCCGTTAGTATAGCCGTTACCGTTGATTACACCGTTACCGTTGATTACTCCGTTACCATTACCGTTGATTGCTCCGTTACCAATGGTTGCTCCATTACCGTTAAAGCCACTGCCGTTTGCGCCATAACCATTAACAGCACCGTTGCCATTTCCGTTGATCTCGTTGATTCCGTTGCCATTTCCGTTGATTCCGTTACCGTTGCTTGGCGGTAGGTAGGTATTCTGAGCCAGACACGCTCCCAACAGGGCTGAGAGAGAGAGAGAGAGAGAGAGAGAGAGAGAGAGAGAGAGAGAGAGAAAACAACAGAGCTAAATATACGCAAAATATAAAAAAAAAAATAATAACAATAATAAAAATAATAGTAGTAGTAGTAATAATAATAGTAGTAGTAGTAGTAGTAGTAGTAATAGTAATAGTAGTAGTAGTAGTAGTAGTAATAATAGTAGTAGTAGTAGTAGTAGTAATAGTAGTAGTAGTAGTAGTAGTAGTAGTAGTAATAGTAGTAGTAGTAGTAGTAGTAGTAATAATAGTAGTAGTAGTAGTAGTAGTAGTAGTAGTCAATCAATCAATCAATCGTCTTTATTTCGTATCTCGTGATACATAAAATATAATACAT